>NW_012114821.1:18512348-18512999 GCF_000951035.1 Colobus angolensis palliatus | reverse complement strand
CATTTCTTTTTCTTCTTTTTTCTTTAGATTTCTCTTCTCGCTTCATTTCATTCATTTGATCCTCAATCGCTGATACTCTTTCTTCCAGTTGATCGGGTCGGTTACTGAAGCTCGTGCATTTGTCATGTATTTCTCGTGTCATGGTTTTCATCTCCGTCAGTTCATTTATGGCTTTCTCTGCATTAATTATTCTAGTTATCAATTCTTCCACTCTTTTTCAAGATTTTTAGTTCTTTGCGCTGGGTACGTAATTCCTCCTTTAGCTCTGAGAAGTTTGATGGACTGAAGCCTTCTTCTCTCATCTCGTCAAAGTCATTCTCTGTCTAGCTTTCATCCGTTGCTGGTGATGGGCTGCGCTCCTTTGCAGGGGGAGATGCGCTCTTATTTTTTGAATTCCCAGCTTTTCTGCCCTGCTTTTTCCCCATCTTTGTGGTTTTATCTGCCTCTGTTCTTTGATTATGGTGATGTACTGATGGAGTTTTGGTGTGGGTGTCCTTCCTGTTTGTTAGTTTTCCTTCTAATAGTCAGGACCCTCAGCTGTAGTTCTGTTGGAGATTGCTTGAGGTCCACTCCAGATGCTGTTTGCCTGGGTATCAGCAACAGAGGCTGCAGAAGATAGAATATTGCTGAACAGCGAGTGTACCTGTCTGA
>NW_012114821.1:18475508-18511425 GCF_000951035.1 Colobus angolensis palliatus | reverse complement strand
CTTCCCAGGTGAGGCGATGCCTCGCCCTGCTTCAGCTCTTGCTGGTCAGGCTGCAGCAGCTGACCAGCACCGAATGTCCGGCACTCCCTGGTGAGATGAACCCAGTACCTCAGTTGAAAATGCAGAAATCACCTGTCTTCTGTGTCGCTTGTGCTGGGACCTGGAGACTGGAACTGTTCCTATTTGGCCATCTTGCTCCGCCCCCAGGAATGTTTTCTAATAGTGTTTGTAGATAGTATTTGTAGCTTCCATCTCACACTACATGTGCCTTCCTCAGAAGAAGAGCTAAGAATATCCTCTCCCCTCCCCTCCCCTCTTTCTAGACAAATTCTTGGTCTGTAGCCCAGGCTGGAACGCAGTGGTGTGATCTCAGCTCTCTGCAACCTCTGCCTCCTGGGTTCAAGCAATTCTCCTGCCTCAGCCTCCTGAGTAGATGGGATTGCAGGCGTGCTCCCCAACGCTTGTCTCATTTTTGTATTTTTAGTATAGACAGGGTTTAACCATGTTGGTCAGGCTGGTCTCGGACGCCTGACCTCATGATCTGTCCGCCTTGGCCTCCTAAAGTGCTGGGATTACAGGTGTGAGCCGCTGTGCCCAGCCTGATTTATTTTTTGGAAAACACAAAAGAAACCTGCCCTCCCTATAACCAGTGAAGCAGTTTGCAGCTGTGAAAAGAATAGCTAATAATGTTCCCTCACACTATCCTTTTCCCCCAGGAAACCAATATTAACAGCTTGATGGGTATCTATGAATGAATCTGTTTTCAATGTTCTTGCAAAACATATAGACATATGTTTTTGGTGTTTTTATTAGAAACATCAAATTCATATACAATTGTCTATGATTTGCTTAATTTCTTTGTTAAATATCTCACTTTTAGAAGACATCATGGACATCCCTCGAGGTTAACAGATAGAAATAAAACTAACTTTTTTACATATCTGAATAATATTCCTTGTGTGGATATGCCACAATTTGTGCAGTCTTTTTCTTATTTATATACTAAGCTTGTGTCTTTTTTTGTCACCTGAAACTATTAACTGATATTTACCTATTTTTAATTATGTTATCTAAATAATGGCTACAGAAGTTTTAAAATAATCATTTTGCATTTTTTTTTACACCTTGAAAGAACCTTACACATGTCAACCAACCTCCTAATTTACAAATGAGGAATCAGAAGTATTGAATGAGGCAGTGAAACACTCAACATCATGTAAATAGTTTGGTAGTTCCTCTGGAGCCAGAATCCAGTTTCCTGGGAGCAAAGCAAACTAGCCCTGTTTTCAAAGGGGAAGTATTTATAGGGAACAGAGATTTGGATTCCTAAATGGCTGGTGATCTGTAATCACAAGGAATCCACATTTAGAACTATTCTTCCAGGCCTGATTTTAATCACAAGTCTACCCTTCTTCTAGCAAACAAAGCCTCCTTTGCCAAAGCGCAGGCTAAACTCACTCCAGCCTTCTGGTCTGAGGAAGTGCCCTTTTATCAAGTGTGTGGGGTTTCCTGGTTGGGGGACAGAAGGCACCCCCTCTTCCCTTCCTTGTATAGATCCCTTTGACCTTTTAAACATCCTTAGAGGCCTTGTTTCACTTACTGTCTTATATATACAGCCTCCAGGCTTCTAGGAATAGGTAGAACAACAACAACAAAAATACTCAGTGTTTCTACTCTGAAATGCTAAGTAGGAAAAGAGGCAGAAGACTGGTGACCTTTTCCTTTAGTTATTTCCAGACCTGTCTAATCTTTAGAATCATTCTGAGAGCTTATTTACAATACAGATTACAGATTTCAAATATGACTTTCCAGGGGCGACTCCAAAGAAAAAGCAATATTTTAAAATACATTACTTTAAGTGTATTATTTAGAAACTCAGCCAGGCATGGTGGCTCATGCCTGTAAAACCAGCACTTTTGGAAGGTGGAAGTGGAAGGATCACTTGAAGCCAGGAGTCCACGATCAGCCTGGGCAACATATCAAGTCCCATCTGTATATTTAAAAAAAAATTAAAAAGGAAAAAATTACATACTAACATGTGGTATATATAGTTTGTCTGAGTTCCTAAGGTTTTCAGTTATTGACCTGTGGACTGAGTCTGACATTGCTATTTTCTCAGTGAGAAAGTTGAACTCTGGAAATGCTCTACACCTTGCCTGAAACCACACAACAATGCAGCTGCGGCAGAGCTGGGACCACTCCCAGCTTCTCAGGTCCCAGGTCAAAGTTCTTCCGTTCAATTGACAAATACAGATTTCTTTCAAAACAGAGAAGATGATCTATCTTTGTCAAAATGCCGCTGTGAAAGGGTGTAAGAAAAACATACAAACCAGACAAGTGCTCAGGTTTTCACGGTGTTGGACAGAAGCAGCATTTCTGATGGGCCTGATTAGGGTGCAGGAAGGTGGGTAGCCAGAGGCCCAGGGATGTACGGGGGCCACAAGGTCTCACTCGCCTATTGTATTTCAAAGGCTGATGAACGGAGAAAGCTGTTGAGGTAGAGGCCATTTCTATTCATCTCTTAAGCATATGAAAGACATTTAGAGACTGAATGATTTTCGGTCCCTCTAGGTTTGGGAATTAAAGGTAAATATGGTGCAGAAAATGCCTTGGCCTGGCTTTAAAGGCTTGTGTGACACGCTTCCCAAGGGGGGAGCTGTGGGTCACTAAGAGGTTACTGCTCACTAATGCCCATGATTGGCTGATGGTGTGCAGCTTCCTCTGAAGTGGCAATCAGTCAGAGTGACCACTGCCCTTTCGCTGCAATTATCAATGGTCTGGCAATTTCCCTCAATTTTAATCAATTTGGTTTCTGAATAGCTCTTTTCTTTATTTTAGACAAAAGAGGCAAGTGTTCTTGATCAGGATGCCCCTGCACTCCCTGGCAACTCCTGTTTTCTTTAGGAAGCCTTTTTGAGACCCTATCCACTATTAGGCTGTGTGGAAGGCCTGAATCTCCTTTCATTAGAGCAAGATTCGTTTTGACTGACATTCCAGCTGAGCCCAGCCCACTGTGATCAGCATGGTGACTGCTAGGGGTGCAGTGGGATGGGGAAAGTAAGAGAGAGGTGGGTATAGGGAGAGCTATGGCATGAAAACAGACTTAAAAGATTGGGGCTATTGGTGTCTATTAGGGTTGCCAGTTACAATAAAAGACTCAGATTTCAGTTGCAGATAAATAACACTTTCATGTGGAACAAACTTATACTAAATTTTTTTCATTGAGTATCCAAAATTCCAATGTAATTCAGTGTCCTATAATTGTATTGGTTAGATGTGGCCACCTCAGTGTGAATAGTTAAGGGTAGAGAAGCAAATCAGATCAAAGTCCATGAAACTAAGAAGCTGATGGGTAAGTACAATAGTATCAGTGGTGACCTAGCACTTTCATTCATTCATTTGTGAGTGCATTTGTGTATTTGAAGATTCATTAATTTAGTAAAGATTTATTGAATCTTGTCACGTAGCCAGCATTTTGATGGGGGTATTAAGATGAACAACACAGATAAGTGTGATTGAAGATGTGTGAACTGATGTTATGATGCAGCATGATAAGCATTGATACAACAAACATAGATACAAGTATGGTTATGGGCGCTTGTGCTTTTTCCCATTCATCACACTAGAGGGATGATATGATTTGGCTGTGTGCCCATCCAAATCTCATCTTGAATTGTAGCTCCCCATAATTCCCACATGTCGTGTGAGGGACCTGGTGGGAGGTAATTGAATCATGGGGGTGGGCCTTTCTCTTGCTGTTCTCATGATAGTGAATAAGTCTCACGAGATCTGATGGTTTTATAAAGAAGAGTTCCCCTACTTACACTGTCTTGCGTGCCACCAGGTAAGACATACCTTTGCTTCTCCTTTGCCTTTTGCTCTGGTTGTGAGGCCTCCCCAGCCATGTGGAACTGTGAGTCTGTTAAACCTCTTTCCTTTATCAATTACCCAGTCTTGGGTATGTCTTTATTAGCAGCGTGACTAATACAAGGAGTTTGACCAACAATGGCTGAGAGCTCAAGCCAGCAATGATTTAGAATATACCAATATACCAACCTTTCTTTATCAGGAGTCTTTCCCATTTTATCATCTTCTTCTGACCACATTCAAGATAACTCTTCAGGAAGTAGGTTGACAGGGTGAATATCAAACACCTGTATACTCTATTTGTAAAATAAATGGGCTTCAACTGAAAACAATTCTAAGTATACAAATTGGGCCATGACCTTTGATATATTCCACAGGTGTGTAAGAAACAAACAAAGGAATACGTGATATTTCTACTTAAAGTTTTCTCTAGATAGAAGTCCCAAAGGCATCTTAGTAAAATTAGTTTTTAAACTGGACCCAGACTGCTTGCTTGCCATTTTATTTTCTGCAAAAGATTATACTACCTTTCTAGTGTGCCTCATTCTCTCTGTACTCCCCAACCCCACATCACATCCACAAATACACCCTTTTCAAACCAGAGTCAGAATTATGAAAAATGAATCCAGGAAAGATGCAGTTCAATCGGATTTTATTTATTTATTTATTTATTTATTTATTTTTTACTTATTTATTTATTTATTTATTTATTTTGAGATGGAGTCTCGCTTTGTCGCCCAGGCTGGAGTGCAGCGGCATGATCTCGGCACACTGCAGCCTCCGCCTCCCGGGTTCAAGCAGTTCTCCTGCCTCAGCCTCCCAAGTAGCTGGGACTATAGGCGCGTGCTGCCACGCCCAGCTAATTTTTGTATTTTTAGTGGAGACGGGGTTTCACCATGTTGGCCACGACGGTCTTGATCTCCTGACCTTGTAATCCACCTGCCTCAGCCTCCCAAAGTGCTGGGATTACAAGCGTAAGCCACCGCGCCAACCTCAATCGGATTTTAAAAGTGTTCAGTACCTATTAGTTGCCACGGAGGATTCAGAGATAAACAAGAAACAGTTTGCTCATCTTGTTAAAAAAATTTAGAGAGCAGTAATGGAGATAAGAGAGTCCACTGGGGAGTCCTTGCTTCAGACACTTGCCATGCCCCAGCTGCCTTTGTTGGGATTCCCAAACAGACACATCCCTCTCCCATAAGAAATCTTGCTAGTGCCAAGTGTGAACCGAACATCTTGGCCATGGGTGATTGGAATGGATATGTTTGCTTGGAGTTGATATGTAACTCAAGGACAATCATCCAGCAGACTGCAGGTGGCATAGAAAGGCTGGCCAGTGGGTATGATGGTGACCACTGTGACCAACAAATTTTCTCCCTTTGAAATAAGCCAACAGCAGTGGAGAAATAGAGGAGTGGTTGAGCTAGAGTGAAGACAGTCCAGGCTCAGAGACCCCACAGGAGAGGCACAGGCACCGGCAAGGCTGTTTGACTGACCAGGTGTGCACACTGTCTGTGCGAAGAATGGCCCTGGGATCTGTACAATAAGCTTGCTGGGATCACAAGTAACCTTCTGGTTCCTGAAAGTGTTTCTGTCCCTCTGAAACCTAAAGGTGTGAACATCTCTATCCTTCCTGGAGGCCTGACTGTGGGGATGCTCCGAGTTCCCGTGAGACCTGGTTGAGCTCCCTGCTTTTCTTAAGGCCATACCTTTTCTTATAATATCATTGTATGATCTTAGGTAATCCAAGGGTGGCCTGTGCTTCTTACAAGCAAAAGGTCAAACTCACAAACCCAAGCCCAATAAGATTATTACATCACAAGGCAATGTAAGATGTATGCTTAGAGCAGAAGGTAAAGAAGGTGAGAAATGCAGTGGAGTGGAAGGCCAGTTTCTGCTGGGAGACTTAGACACAGCCTCATTAAAGATGCAGCATCTGAAATGGGCTCTAAAGGAGGGGTCAAGAGTTTTCTAGCAAGTACCTCTTAAGAAAGTAAATAAAACCATATGCTTGTAATAAAAGCATTCCTCTGCCGGCAGGGTTGAAACCAGATTTTCAGATTTTGACTCACTAAAACATGTGCATGCACACATACACACATCTGGCACTTACCCGTCCCATATCTCCATTATGAAACACCTTCATGTCTTTTCATTTGCTCCCTGCAGGGAAAAGATATGAAGGAGAAAGGAAGCTAAGAAAACAATCAGATAGATGGTATTTGAGCTAATATCTCATCTTGTCCCAGGTGCTTATGTTACCACATTGAAAACTCACAAAAATTCACTAATATCATGCTCTCTTTTTATAGGTGAGTTAACTGAATCAGAATAGATAAGTGATTTGCCCAACATTACACAAGCATTAAAGATACGAGTTTCTTTCTTTTTAACTAAAAATGTAAAGTGAAAAAAAAAAGCAAAACTTAAAAATTCAAGTATTATCATATAAAACCTGTTCACAAACCACCACTCCTGGCACATGCCCTTATGCCCTGGACCCAGGCCTCTCACTGCTTCTTGGTGGATTAGGACCCACCAGAGCCACACCTTACTCAGACTAAGACTTCCTTCTATTAACCCAGGATCTATGATAATTTTGACTCTTGGCCCCATCTTAAAACTTACCTGCCCAATGCTTCATTCCCTGAGATTATTGCCAAAGAATTGATTGTGAAATAAATCAAACACTGAGATATTAGTAAGTGATGATCAACGTATAATCCTTTCTATTAGAGTAAATTAAAATGGAGACCAGACCTGAAGAATCCTTCAGAGCAGGCAAAGCCAATTAGACCTCACAAGTGACCTTACCTCTGGTTTGCAAACGTAAGTGAAAAATAAATAGGGCATCTTTTGTTTGTTTGTTTTGTTTTGTTTTTTGAGATGGAATTTCACTCTTGTTGCCCAGGCTGGAGTGCAGTGGTGCAATCTCGGCTCACTGCAACCTCCGCCACCTGGGTTCAGGTGATTCTCCTGCCTCAGCCTCCCGAGTAGCTGTGACTACAGGCATGCACCACCATGCCCATCTCATTTTATATTTTAGATTGTCAAACCCCAAACCAAACTTTCACCATGTTGGCTAGGCTGGTCTCAAACTGCTGACCTCAGGTTATTCACCTGCCTTGGTCTCCCAAAGTTCTGGAATTACAGGTGTGAGTCACTGTGCCCAGCCCAGTGAGCATTTTCTTATCAATTATGTGAAAGGAAAATGAAACAGAAACTGAAAGCTAACCAGTCAGAAGCCACCAACTCACTTACGTAACTGGGAACCTGATAGCAGTAAAGACCAAATAAGGTAACTGTATAATGGTAATCTATCAAATATTTTCTTTGCTTTACTTCCATATTCATCCTATAAAAGCCTTTCCCTCGGATTCCCATGATGGAACCCACAAGCAACTTCTGATTTGGAGCTACCCAATTCATCAATGTTGTTGGCTCAAATAAACTCAATTTTAAAATTTTATTGTGCCTCTATTTACCTTTTAACACTTCTTGAGACTGTATTGTATTTTATCCTGGAGAAACTGTTTGAAAACTCAGCATATCCCTAAGAGTGAAATTCAACTTATCAGTCCAATAGTTCGTTGTTCAAAAAAAAAAAAGGTCTGGCAGATACTAGTTGGAGCCTACAAAGTGCTCCAAAGTCCAGCCCTAATTCTTTTCCTCAGAAAATACTATTCATTTGTCTTCAGCTTTTTCTTATAAATCCTGGGGCCCCCAAATACCAGATTCAAAGAGTACAATACAATTTTCTGAGCCTATCACATAGTCCAACTTTACGTACAGCACTCTTTTTTTAAAAAAAAAAGGGTACACAAATTAGTATTTGTGGACTTAATTTGAGTTTAAGCTATATTTCAAATCCGCTATAGTCATAGGTTGACTAACCAATGTTTATTTTCTCAATAACTGTGGCCTTTTGTAGCATTTCTTCAGTCGTATAAAGGTACTGCCCCATACCAGCTTGCAAAAGTTGATAAATTCTTAGAAAATTTATGACTGGTTGACTCCTTCCTCTCTTACTTCCTTCCTTCCTCCTTTTTTCCTCTCTTCCTTCCTCTCTTCCTTCCTTCCTCCCTTGCTTCCCTTTTCTCTCCCTTCCATCTTCCCTTCCTCTTTCCTTCCCTCTTCCCTTCCCTTTCTCTTTCCTTCCCTCACTCCCTCTATTCCTCATTCCCTTCCTCTTTCCCCCCATTATTTTTCTTTTATTTCCTATGTTTTCTAATATTTCTAATATATACTGGGCATTTTGGCAGACCCTTTACATAAAACCTCATTTCATCATTGTAACAACTCACTACACCATTTTAATTCAATTTTTACAAATAAACAGGCTCAGAGCATGTATTTAATGCCCCCAAGAAAACACTACCACTAAATAGTAGAAGTGGAATCGAAAAACAAATCTGTCTTGTTTGGAAGCTCATATTCATTCACAAATCTGTACTGAAACACACACATGATAGAAACAAAAATAAACAAAACAAGCAAAAAGCTGGGTTGGTGATTCCCAAACAGACTAGCTCTGCTTCCAGATGTTGTCTTGAAAGATCTGTTACTGGATGACAACACGTCTTCACATTCCCACCAGACTTCTGCTTCAGAAGAAACCTATTAACTAAAGTCAATAATGAGGATGAGAGAGGGCAACTTACTCTGGCATTGTCTGAGGATAAAAGACTGAGGCACAAGATCTCATTACCATTAGAGAATGTGAGTTGTTTTAGCAGGGTACTGCACAAGAGGTTGCTGTGTCTTGGTAGGAGATACTGAGTACCACGACATCCTTCACCAACTCTTGTCAAAATATCAACTGGAGATACAATTTGGAAATGTTCACACTTTTAATCCTTTTTTTTCCTCGGAGGTTGCTTATTTCCTTCTCTGGACACTGTTTTACTAACAGAAAAGCTCTATAACTCAGCTCTTAGAAAACCAAACTCTAATGAGTTGAGGGTGGATGATTCAGAAACACCTGGATTTAATTTCCTTCTTAACAGACATGAGACTGGAAATTAAGAGAAAATGTTTTTGGCAAATTTGGGGAGATTGTCAAACCCCAAACCAAACTTAAAACCTAAGATAGATAAGGATGAACTCGTTTACCCATCCAGTCAACACACATTTATTCAGCAGGTGCATCCAGGTGGCTGGCACCACCCTACAGACTGGGAAACAGTGCGCAAGACAAGTAAGCTGGACATGTCAGCAGCTCGAGAGAGAAGATAAATTCATTAACCTAGAAATAAGCAGGACAGTTTCATATTTGGATAAGTACTGTGAAAACATAGAATAGGGCCTTTCATAGTGCCCTTGCACATAGATTATGAGTGGTGGTGTCACTTTGGGTTAGGAAGGCCTCTCTCAGGAGGGAAGCCCTGTGAAACTCAATAACAAGTGAATCTCTTCAGGGCTCTCAGTCTTCCTTCCACACTTCAACTTCATGTCTCTGAGTCATCCTATCCTGGTTCTGTTGATTCCCGCTCTAGCTAATTTTCCAATACTTCATTCTCTCTCTGGCATGCTAAATCTCCACACAGACTTGACTTCAAGGTCTAATCTAAATGAGGCAAAAAAAGTAGGGCCAAAGGCATGACCTGGTTAAGATCTTGACTTTCCCTCTTAATAGTGTTATCTCATATATACATTTAACTATACTTGATTCAATTTTACAATTTGACAATTTTAACTTATTTATGCACCTGTAAAATCATCACAAAAATGGAGATAACATATCCATAACTGTCAAAAGTTTTCTCCTATACCTTTGAATTTTCTCCTTCCTTCCTCTCTATCCCCAAAACCTGTAACCAGTAATATGCTTTCTGTCAATAAAAATGAGTTTGCATTTTCTTAAATTTTGTATAAATTGAATCATATACTTTATTTTTTGACCTGGTTGTAAAAGTGTCAAATTGTTTTCCAATATGAATCTACTATTTTATATTTCCACCAGGGGTGTATTAGAATTCTAGTTGCTCCTCATCATCACCACCTCTTGGTACAGTGAGTCTTTTTAACTTTAGGTGTTCCAGTAAAATTGTAGTGGTATCTTACCATGCTTTTAATTTGCATTTTCCTAACTACTAATTGTGTTGAACATATATTCATGTGTTTATTTGCTATATGTATATCTTTTTTGGTAAAGTGCCTATTCAAATATTTACACCGTTTTTCCTTAGGATTTTTGTTTCCCCATTGAGTTTTTAGAAGTTTTTATATATGCTGGATATACATCTTAGATATGACATATGAACGTATTTTCTACCAGTTGTGGCTTGTCTTTTCACATTCTTACCAGGCTCTTTTCAGGAGCAGAAATTTTTAATTTTGTTGAAGACAAAATTAACATTTTTAAAAGTGTTGCTTTTCATGCTATATCTAAGAAATCGTCACCTAATCCGATGTGATTTTTTTCCTATTTCTTTTAATTTTTAAAATAATTTTAAGTTTTACATTTAGCCTTATGGTCCATTTTGATTTATTTTTTGTATATGGTATGAAGTGTGGATTGAAATTTACTTTTATGCACATGCCTATCCAATTATTCCATCACCATGTGGTGAAAGACTATTCTTTCTCCTCTAAACTGCTTTTGCGTTTTTATCAATGGTTGTTGGTGTTTGTGTATGTCTGTTTGTGGACTCTATTCTGTTGTACCTGTCTACTCATTTTGAAATCAGTACCACATGGTAATGTTTACTGTAGCTTGAATAGTTAACTCTTAAATTTGGGTAATATGAATCTTCCAATTTTGTTCTTTTTAGGAGTTGTTTTTGCTATTCTAAGTCATTTGAATTTTATATAAATAACCAGCTTGCCAATTTCTACAATTCTGGAACTTTCTGGAATTTTTCTAAAATTAGATTGACTATGGAGATTAATTTTGGAAAAATTAATATCTGCACAATGGAGCGTCTTCCAACCCATAAACATAGTATATATCTTGTCATTTGTTTAGTTCTTCTTTTATTCAGCAGTGTCGTCTAGTTTTTAATGTGCAGGAGGTCTTAGACATCTTCTGTCAGATATGTAACTATTTCAAAGTTTTGATGCTATTTCAAATGGTATTTATTGTAATATCAATTTCAGATTTGCCAGTATATGTAAATACAATTGATTTTTTATATTGATCTTGTATGCTGCAACCTTGCTAAATTAACCTCTCAGTTCTGCCTTTTTTGGTGGAGGGAGGGAGTAAATTCTACATAATTTTGCATATAAATAATTACATCTTCTGGAATTAAAATCATTCACTTTTTCCTCTTCAGCTTGTTGTTTTGGTTACTCTTCCTGTCTTACATTGCCTGCTGGAATCTTTAGTACAATGTTGAATAGGAGCAGTGAAAGGAGGGCATCACTGCTTTGTTTCTGATTTTAAGGGAAAAACATTGTGTCATCATTTAAATATGATGTTATCTATGAGTTGTGATAGATGCTCATCACATTAAGACACTTTCCTTCTCTTTCTGGTTATAGAGAGTTTTTTATTAGAAATAAGATTTGTTTCCCCCCAGTCATCCTCGTGAGTGATATTGGCCTGTAGTTTGTATTGTTGTTGTTGTTATTTTTAACCAACCAGGCAGACAGCACTGATGACCTGTAGTTTTACATTCTTGTAATACTTTTGTATTCTTTGGATATCGGACTGATGCTGGCCTCTGAATAAGTTGAGAAGTGTTCCTTCCTTTTCAATTGTTTTAAAGAGTTTGTGTATTTTTAAAATCTTGATAGAATTCTCCAGTGAAACTGTCTGAGAGTAGCATTTACTTTGTGAGAAGGTTTTTACCAAAAAATTATTTTAAAAAATAGATGTAGGGCTCTTCCAGTTTCTTTCTTTTCAAGTGAGCTTTGGTATTTTGACTGTTTCTGGGAATTTGTGTTTTTTCTCTTGTTTATCAAATTTATCAGTGCATGAAGTTGTATATAATATTTTCTTATTTTTCCTTTAATATATAGAGAATCTATTGTGATGTCACCACTCCCATTTCTGATACATGTAATTTGCCCTCATTCCTTCTCTTCTGATTAGCCTACCTAGTGATAAATTAATTTTATAGGCCTTCTCAAAGAAGCAGGTTTTAGTTTTATTAATTTTCTCTATTCTCTTTTATATTTTATTGACTTAAGGTATGATTGTTTCATTTCTTCTGTTTCATTTTGTGTGTGTGTGTGTGTGTGTGTGTGCGTGTTTTTGCTCTTTGTTTTCTAGTTTCTTTTATGGAAGCTGAAGTTATGATTTGAAACTTTCTTTTCTTTTCTAATATAGGCCTCTTGTGGTATGAATACCCATCTAAGTGCTGCTTTAGCTTCCTCTCACAGATTTGATAGGGTGCTAACAATTTTTTCTTTAAGCTCAAAAGTCTTTTTTATTTTTCTTTTGATTTTTTTTCATTGGCCCATATTTATTTAGAAATTTGTTATTTAGTTGTCACATATATACATTTTTTCTAGAAATATTTTGATTAAACATCTATGTTAACTTTTTAAAATAGACTTTACTTTTGAGAGCAGGTTTAGGTTCACAGCAAAACTGAGTGAAAGGTGCAGAGTTCCCATATGACAATGGATATTGACAAATGTATAATGACATGTGTCCACCAGTACAGTATCATACAGAAGCATGTTCACTGCCTTGACAATCCTTTGTACTTTTTGTATTCATACCTCCCTTCCTCCTAACCCCTGGAAATCGCTGATCTTCTTACTGTTTCCACAGTTTTGTCTTTTCCAGAATTTTATATGGTTGATATTTTACAGTATGTAGCCTTTTCAGATTGACTTTTTTTTCACTTAGTGATATGCGTGTAAGGTTCCTCTATGCCTTTTCATGACTTGATAGCTCATTTATTTTTATCTCTAAAAAAATTCATTATCTGAGTGTACTACAGATTATTTATCCAGCTATCTACTGAAAGACATTTTGGCTGCTTCTAAGTTTTGGCAATTTTGAATCAAGCTGCTGTAAACATTGTGTGCAGGGTTTTGTGGAAACATAAGTTTTCAACTCATTTGACTAAGTACCAAGGAGTGTGATTGCTGGATTGTGTGGTAAGAGTATATTTAGTTTTGTAAGAAACTGCCAAACTGTCTTTTGAAGTAATTTACCATTTCTCATTCCCACAGTAATGAATGAGAGTTTCTATTGCTCCACATCCTTGTCAGCATTTGGTGTCAGTGTTTTGGTTTTGGGCCATTGAGATAGGTATGTAGTGATATTTCTCTGTTGTTTTTATTTGCAATCCCTTAATGACGTAAAATGTTGAATATTTTTATATGCTTATTTGCCATCTGTTTATCTTCTATGGTGACGTGTCTTTTCAAGTCTCCTTTTAGGGCACATTTTTAATAGGTTGCTTATTTTCATATTGTCGAATTTTAACGTTTTGGGGGATTTATTTTAGATGGTAGTCTTTTTTCAGACATATCTTTTGCAAATATTTACTCCAAGTCTATGGCTTGACTTTTTATTCTCTTGACATTGTCTTCTGTGAAGCATAAGTATTTTCAAAATTTTAATGAAGTCTGTTTTATCAAGTTTTCAATGGATTTTATCTTTGGTATTGTATTTTAAAAGTCATTACCATATTGAAGGTCATGTAGATTTTTCTGTTGTCTCCTTGGAGTTTTATAGTTTTGCATTTTACATTTAGGTCTATGATCCATTTTGAGTTAAGTTTTGTGCAGCATGTAAGGTCTGTGCCTAGATTGTTTTCACTGTTGTTGTTGCATGTAGATGTCCAGTTGTTTAAGCACTATTTGTTGAAAAAAAATCTTTTCACCATTGCATTGCCTTTGCTCCTTTTCAAAAATCAATTGACTATACATATGTTGGTCTATTTATTTGCCCTTCATTTTGTTCCATTGATCTATTGTTTATCCTTTTGCCCATACCACACTGTCTTGATTACTATAGTTCTATATTAAGTTCAAAATTGAGTAGTGTCAGTCCTCTCATTTTGTTCTTCTCTTCAGTATTGATTGGCTATTCTGTGCCTCTTGCCTCTCCATATAAACCTTAGAATCAATTTGTTGACATCCACAAAATAAGTTGCTAAGATTTTAATTGGCATTGCATTGAACCTATTGATCAAGTTGGGAAGAACTGATGTCTTGACGATATTGATTCTCCCTATTTATTACTTGAAATATTTCACCATTTTTTGGGTTCTTTGGTTTATTGTATAAAAATTGTATAGTTTTCTTCATGCAGACCTAGTACGTATTTTGTTAGACTTATGTTTTATTTTTTTGAATATTAATGTAAATGGTGTTATTTTAAATTTCAAATTGTTCTTATTCATTGTGAGTATACAGACTGTTGACTCCTTTATATTAAGAATGTACTCTGCAACCTTGCTATAACTGCTTATTCATTCCAGGAGATTTTGATATTTCTTTTGAGTTTTCTTTTTGTTGTTGTTGTTTTTTGAGATGGAGTCTCACTCTGTCACCCAGGCTGGAGTGCAGTGGCAGGATGTCAGCTCACTGCAAGCTCTGCCTCCTGGATTCATGCCATTCTCCTGCCTCAGCCTCCCGAGTAACTGGGACTACAGGCACCTGCCACCACGCCTGGCAACTTTTTTTTTTTTTTTGTATTTTTAGTAGAGACAGGGTTTCACCATGTTAGTCAGGATGGTCTCGATCTCCTGACCTCGTGATCTGCCCGCCTTGGCCTCCCAAAGTGCTGGAATTACAGGCGTGAGCCACTGCGCCCAGCCTGAATTTTCTATGTAGACAATTATGTCACCTGTCAACAAAGAAAGTTTTAATTCTTCCTTCTCTGTACACTTTTTCTTTTTCTTGTCTTATTGCATTAGTCAAGACTTCCAGTATAATGTTGAAAATGAGTAGTGAGAGGGAACATTCTTGCTTAGTTCCTGATCTTTGTGATAAAACCTTTTTATCTTTCTTTCCTTAATAGGTGTTTCAAAATGGAATGTATATTTCACTATAAAAGAAGTTCAGTGCTTTAAAATTGTTGTCACATACCAAAATATCCAGTTTAAAGCTTTTCATGTAGCATACATTAGGTAATGTTTATTAAATTCATTATCAGTAGTTATCTCTTTTTTTTTCCCATATCCTAATTACTTTCTCCCATATGTCTATTAAAAACAAAAATAGTTCATTTTGCTGATCCACAAGAAGCTTCATTGCTATGAATTGGCTGTAATAGCTGCAATATCAGTATCTGATCCCACTCCTCCCCAACTCCCCTCTCCAAATTATTTATCCTAAATCAGAGTGAGAATTTGCTTCATATTTAATACATTTTTGTAATACATTCATGTAATAAATACTTCATATTTAATACATGAATGAGTTTCAATGCAAAATGAGACTCAAATTACCAAGATAGAAAACCAGAGCAAAATTGTTTATTTTTTTAGGAAGAGACATTTGCCAGAGGAAAGGCTCTTCAATGATTCATAATAACTTTCAAGAACTGATGCACATTTAGAGATTTATTTGGTTTATTGATTTAATTGGTTAATGGCTTGAAAATACCAAGGAGATTTCTACTTTAGGCGTTCTACAAGATAACACTCCAAAAAGCAGTGAAAACTAGAGATAGAGATGGAATTTTGCATCACCAATGTGAGATGTAAATAGACTAGTGAAGTGACAGCTCTTGCATGTGAAAAAAATTGTCCATGCTTTTCAAATGTGGAATCAATAATTTAGGTACACCAGAGTCTTTCTATAAAATACAGAAGAAAAAATACCTGCCTTTGGATACCAGGTTTTATGCTAGGAATTATCCATGTGTTATGTATTTAATCTTCTCAGTAATCATTTTGTGAGATGAATATAATTTTCCTCATATCCAAATATGACAGCTGAAACAGAATGGGTAAGTTGCTTGGCTGAGGTCTTAAAGCTAGAAAGTGGCAAAGTCAGGAAACATAGAAAATACTCACTGTATATGTGCCAATGATTGTGTTAAAATATTGAAAGGTATGATTGTGTTTCATCCTCGCATCAGCCCTGTGAGATTGATTTACAGTATTTTGCAGATGAGAAAATGGTGACACATAGAGCCCAAACACCTTATACAGTGTCACATGGCCAGCAAAGTCAGCATCAGGATTCATCTTCTGTCCTCTGTGATAACTAACTGTACCAGGAGAGGAAGGCATATGCCAGAGAGACTTTATGGGAGAGCTCACGTTTAGGCTGGATCTCAAGAAAAGCCTAAACATTGTTCTCCAGAGTGGAAAAGACAGGTTTGCGTGGGAGGGAGATCTTAGGCTGAGAAAGCCCAGGGATCACTGAGGAAGCTGCTGTGTGATGCCCTCACAGATGGCCAGGTGGTTTGTCCAACATGCCTCCAGGTGAAGGAATAGCAAAATATTTCCTGACCCTTTCTGCTAGAGTAAACAGAGACCTTACTTCTCAGGGGTCTGGATGACAGTTGTGTTTTCAAACTGTAGACTTAAATTGATGTGATTTCTCTGCCTACCTTAGTAACTTAAGGCAAATTATTACAGCCCTCAAAGTCTCAGTTTTCTAATCTGCAAAACAGGGTTAATATTAATATTTATTTCATCACATATTGGTTGAGAAGAGATTGGGTCACTCAGGGACTGGGGCAAGATAAAAATCTTTGGATTGGATGCTATTTATTGAACTTTCCAATTCTAAACTTTTCTGATATAAAATTTGACAAAGTATTGAGTCTTTAATGATGAAAACCTGAGATTAAAGATATTGTTAGTAAGTACATTGCCTAGCATCTCTCATAAAACTTCCTAGGTAGCTGTATCTACGATGGACCCATATTTTTTGCATTCAAAAAAGAAAAAGAAATCTAAACCTACTGAGCATTTACTGCCAGGCAGTATTCCCTTCACTTTTTATTTGTTGTGGTTTTTAATCCCTACAAATATTATTCATATCATTTTGCATTTAAAAAAAATGGGACTAAGAAGTAGAGAAACTTTCCCCAAGTTGCAAAATTGGCAACTTGAGAATCCCAGGTTTGAACCCACATTTGTCTGACTTCAAAGTGTTTGTGCTCACTATCCCGTGAAGCAAAAGCCTGGGCATGTTAGATCTACTCTAAAATGGGATCAGTTTCTCTCCTCCAGGCCCCACTTGAACAGACCCCTAGTCTGAACTTGAGGAAGACAGAAACTTCCCTTCTAAAGACGTCTGGCCTTCCAGCGGGAGGTGGGTATTGTTCCTTAGCATTCCATAAACTGTGTTCTAACCTGCCCATATCCTGTCACTCCAGCTTCCTTCCCTTGCTGATAGCTGGGCTGACTGCAAGCAGCGGCCCTGATATGCACTTCACTTGCCTCTTTGCCCGATGGATACAATGATCCTTGACAGAAAAGATGTATGGGATTCCCACACCTCCAAAGAAGCACACTCCAGATGTGAAGTAAAGTTTACTGACTCTCCTTAAAAATCTGTTTTTACCTAAAGAAAAAAAAAAAAAAAAAAAAAAAGAAAAAAATTAAACCAAAAACATGAGGGCAGCCCAGATGTGAAGTAAAGTTTACTGACTCTCCTTAAGAATATTTTTTTACCTAATAAAAAAAAAAATTAAGCAAACAAGCAAAAAAAAAAAAAAAAAAAATGAGGGCAGCTGAAGTGCTTGGTCCACACCCTCTAGAGCAGACACTTACTGTTCCTTATGCTCCAGTGTAAGTGACTTCCCTTTTCCTTTCTTCTTATCGCTTCCCTTTAAAGTGTGCCTGGAAGCACTGCAAAGGGGAAAGTATAAACAATGTCAGGGGTGGTGCTATATTTAAAGGAAATTTAGGTCTTACATCCTGTCCTTCTCTTAAAAAATAAATAAATAAATAAACTCTCAAGAATTCCTCCACATTTTGTCCCCTTCCCTCTGTGTGAGTTTATTTGCATAGTTAGATAACCAGTTTAGCCCAGATAATCTCAGAGCTGACTTTCTGACTTTCACATTTGTGGTGAAAAGCTCCTAATCTCAGCCTTCTGGACTAACCACTTATCTCTCTAACAACTGTGTTTTTAAAAATACTTCCAGGAATTTCCTCCTTAACATTCCCCTAAAAGATGTAACATCATAGGGTTTGAGTTAGAATGACTTTCAGAAATGAAAGGAAAGGTATTAGAAGTAAACTGGAGACTCATGAGTGAAATCTTATACTTATGGTTTGTTTGACTTTCAAAAACAAATGTTTTCAAAAGATGTGATCCAACATTTAACAATTAATAGATGCCACATTTTAAAATCTGGCTTTTTGGATTATTTTTAAAGAGTGGAAGATATGGCAACCTTGGGCTGGCAATTCTATATGACGATAATTAGATGAAGTGGAGTAGCCACTGCCCCCGCAGGAGAGGTGAATCTTTCTCTTATATGTCTCTGTGTTACCAATATTAAGGCCCAAGACTTCTGCGTCTGTGTCACCAACATTGAGGCTCAAGTCCAAGAGGCCCTTAGGTCATTATATTGCCTTTGCATTGTTGTTGCTATATTTAAGAAAATTATATCTTATGATTATATCTGTATGACCTTCAGCAAATGAAAACCTCTTGAAGTGGTGTCATTGTCTGGAGTAAATACCTGAGATTCATTGTCTCATGGCCACAGAAAGCAAAGAGTGAGGTTCAGAGTGGAAGTTTAATAGGTGAAAGAAAGAGAAGAGCTCTCAGCAGCAAAGAGAGGTCCTAGCGAAATGTGTTGCTGGTTCTGCAGTGGAATGCAGTGAGTTTTATAGGTGAGCGTGAGGAGGCAGTGCCTGATTTACACAGGGCACGAAAGATTTGGTTGGACCAGGTGTGCCATTTATAGGGTGTGAAGAAGCTGGCCACCCCCACCCTAATCTTTCATTATGCAGATGAGTTCCCTATGTGGCCAGCACCATGTTGCCTGCTTCTTTACTGTACACGTGGTGGCGAAAGAAAAGCAAAGATGGAGCCTCCATGTTGAACATACCTGGCCCCCAGGTAACCCTTTTCTATTGGCACAGCTGCCAGCACTCACCTGTGCAAGCTTCCAGCTGGCTTATCTATGTTTGCAGCTCAATTTTTCAGGTTGCTCTTTGTTAGGAAAAAAAAAAAATATTTTGGCGAAAAAAATTGTTTTCCTTTTGTTAAAAGGAAAATTCTGCTGAAGACTCTGTTGCCCTTACTATCTGCCCAAATAATTTATTTCTTGCTCCTGTATCACACTCTGAGCCTTAAATTTCTCCTAAATAAAATGAAATAATAGTAGTAAATATGTCCTTTGGGTGTTTTGAGGCTAAATGAACTAATATATGTAGTGTTTAGAATAGTTCCTGATACACAGTAATTGTGATAGATATATTAATTTCTTATTTTCTTCAGAATTTATTGAGAGTTATTGTTCAGAATTTATTGGGAGTTATTGAGAATTTTTGATATACAGTAATTGCAGTTGATATATTGTTACTGTTATTTTGTTCAGAATTTATTGTGAGTTATTATTCAGAATTTATTGAGAGTTATTGATAATTTTTGATAAAAAATAATTGTGATAGATATATTGTTACTGTTATTTTGTTCAGAATTTATTCAGAGTTATTGTTGACTAAGAAAATAAGGGTTTCTAATGTAACCTCTGTCTGCCCGACTATGTAGTGTTTATATTCTTGGTGATTTAACATTTATGAGCGAGTTTCTCATTACTTCATGATATTTTCTAGGGCATATTTATGGAAAGATACATGTAATATTATTTTAAATTATTTTGTTTTTTCCCTTTATAATACTTTTAGAACATAATATTAAGGTTGTTTTAAAATGTATGTGTGAGAATATGTTATAGTATATGTAAAATTTAATTCTGATAATAAAGAGGCATTACAAAATACTTGATCTGAAAAGAGGGTGTGGATTTGATTATGTTGAGTACCTTGGTCTAGTGTTTTCCAAACATGGCCTAATTACCTTCTCTGACTTCCTAGAACATTTAAGGGACTATTTTGGTCAATTCTCTGTCTGACTTTGCAGCATTTAAAGAAAGGCCAGTTTTATGCATAAACAGAATAACAATTATCTAATCAATTTAGAGTGACTAAGTCACAGCTTTCTAGAAGAGTAATACCCACTAATTGACAACCTTCAAAAGAAGAGAGAAGCATGTCTCAAAGGAAAGGTTCTAAGAGATTTATCCTTCTACTGCCTATTAACTGGGTTTGTGGCTCAAGGTTTAAGAAAGAGTCATCTAATATTTCATGCAAATCCAATGGTACCTCTTGACATCAGAGTTCATCTCATTCCAAGTGTGATGAAAAACTTTTGGAGGGTTTCAAACAGGTAGTTAATTGGAATTGTTATACTCTTAAAAGATCACTGTAGTTGCTGGAAGGCACATAGTCCTCAAGGAGGAAGGCCGACCAACAGGAGAAGCAGAAAGATCAGTTAAGAAATATTATCTCAGATGAGGAGTGAAACTACAGTGGTAGCAGGCAAGTTGATGAGATTTGGTCCAATTAAAAATATACTTTGAAGGCCAAACGAAAAGAGTATGCTGATGGATTAGATGTAGGTTGTAACAGGCATCAAGCTGACTCTGTTGGAATCAAGCAATAGCAGGAATGGTGATGCTATTGACTGAAATAGAGAACACAGAAAAAGAGGCAGGATTGGGCACATGAATTCAAGGGTTTCATTTTGAACATGGTAAATTTAGCAGCCCATTGTTATCTGAGTGGAAATGCAGCCGGATATGTGAGTCTAGACTTTCTGGAAGAGGTCAGGTCTAGAAAAGTAATTTGAGAGGCAACAGTGTATTGGTACTTTTAAAGCCATGATCTTGGATGAAATCTCTAAAAAGTGAGCACAGGGACTTACTAATGTTGAAAGGTTTAGGAACATCAGGAGGATCCAGCAAGGTAGAAAGAGGAAGAAGAGACCTAGATAGACAGGGCAAAAAAAATTGGAAGTATGGACATCTTGTAGTGACAAACATGTTTTAAGAATAGAAGGCAATCAGTAGTGTAAAAGACAACTGAAAGGTCAAGGAAAATGATCGTTGAGAATTCATTGTTAGATTGAGCAAACTGTTTTTTAAGCTATTTCTTTTAGGTGTTTTAAAGTGTTCACTATCACGTGTCTTAAGGTGGGACTTTAAACATATTTGTGCTGAACACTTAGTTAAGGTTTTAATCTGGAGGCCTGTGTGATTTTATTTTGGGAAAATTTCTCTGATTATATCGTGAGTTTTTTTCTTCCCCTCCACTTTCTTGGGCCATTATTTCTGGTATTTCTATTATTCAGATGTTCAACTTCCTGCACGGATTTTTCTAATTTTGTTTTTTCTCTTATTCTCCATCTTACAATGTTTGGCTCTACTTCTGGGAGATTAGTGTGACTCAACTCTTAAGTGAAAGGGAGCCGGGTGTGGTGGCATATGCCTGTAGTCCTAGCTACTTGAGAGGCTAAAGCAGGATCACTTGAGCCCTTGAGTTCAAGGTTACAATGAGCTGTGATCATGCCACTGTACCCCAGCCTGGGCATCTCTAAAAATAATCAGTAGAAGATAAATTAAATAAATAAATAAATAAATGGATAGATAAATACATGAAATAAAAAGTGAAGGAGAATTCAGACTCTGATAGCTGATAAAAGAGAAGAATCTGAGGGATCCATTTGCTTAACTTACATACTTGAGAACAATCACCTCCAACCTTATACCTCAGATCTGGGTTATTACGTAGGAGGGTGTGCACATCCTTTGGCAATCTTTAGTAGGATTTTGAAAGCTTAGAAGGAAGAGAAACATACCTGGAGGGGAAAAAAATATACCCAGAGATTTACTTGTCTTGTGGCCACAAGTTAAAGGAAACTTCTACCAATACCAGACTAAATCCCAGAAGTTCCTGCTCATCTCGGAGGAATTTGAAAGTTGGCATTTTACTGTGGGTTACTCACGTGCTGATAAGAAAGACAGACATAAACAATTATATTCGTAAGCTCCTTAAGGCTTTGATGATCAGGGGATGCCAAAATTGTTACCAGGCCTGTTCCCTGCACATTCAGCTCTTGACTCTCATCTTATCAGGTGTTTTTCTAGATTTAAAGTTTTGTTTTTGTTTTTGTTTTTTATTTTTGAGATGAAGTCTCACTCTGACACCCAGGCTGGAGTGCGGTGGCACGATCTCAGCTCACTGTAACCTCTGCCTCCTGGGTTCAAGCAGTCTTCCCACCTCAGCGTCACGAGTAGCTGGGACCACAGACACGTGCAACCAAGTCCAGCTAATTTTTTGTATTTTTTGGTAGAGATGGGGTTTCATCATGTAACCCAGGCTGTTCTCAATATCCTGAACTCAAGCAACTCACCCTCGTCAGCCTCCCAAAGTGCTGGGATCATAGGCACGAGCCACTTGATTCTCTTTATTTTCTGGTCTCTTGAAGTACTGAAGTGTTATGAGTTGAGTTCATAATTTTATGTAACTCCTTCCACCATGTGCTAAGTACCTTGGTACTTAAGAACAGATGACATGATCTTCATCTTTCAAATCTATAATAAAATTTAATAATGGAGAAGGGAGGAGATAACAGATAACATGTGCTCTAAAATTAAGGTGGCAAATAGGATTGATGGAGGCTACTATGAGTACTGAATTAAGCAATTCATGTTGAACCAGGTGTGGGTTTAACAAGAAGTGGCACATTTGATTAGAGAGATCAGGCTTCAACAAAAGTGCAGGAATAGCTATTCCTTCTATGTTTATCTGTGAATAGCTATTTTCTTCTGTGTTAATCTATCCAGAATTTTTGAGAGGTAGAGAGTAAAAGAGAGAGAAAGAAGTGTACTGGCTGGGTGTGTTGGCTCATGCCTATAATCCCAGCACTTTGGAAGGCCAAGGTGGGTAGATCACCTGAGGTCAGGAGTTTGAAACCAGCCTGGCCAACATGGTAAAACCCTGCCTCTACTAGAAATACAAAAATTAGCTGGGTGAGGTGGTGGTGTATGCCTGTAATCGCAGCTACTGGGGAGGCTGAGGCACTAGAATCGCTTGAACCCAGGAGGTGGAGGTTGCAGTGAGCTGAGATTGTGCCACTGTACTCCAGCCTGGGTGACAGAGTGAGACTCTGTCTCAAAAAAAAAAAAAAAAAAAGTACTAGAAACCAGATTTTGTCTTGTAGTTGCAGAAGAGCAGGTGTCCCAGACCAATCTGTTATAAATTGTATACTTTCTCACATCGCCTTCCATCTGAACTTCAGTACCCATGGCATCCTTCTTTCGAAAGAACTCTAAACTGTACTTGGTTCAGGGCCAGCTAATATTAAATGGAGTGGGCAAGGACCCAGTAGCAGCCTATATTTAATTACAAGATGGTTTGATAGAAAGGGTAATAGACAATTACTAAATACCAATCAAAGTCACTTTCCTTGTGATTCAGCTGACATAAAAGAGGAATTAGTCACCTGAGGGCAATAGATCAGATAGGCAAAGAGAAGACATGATGTCATTGGGCCTCTTTCTTTCTGTCTTTCTTTCTTTCTTTTTTTTTGAGACAGTGTCTCACTCTGTCACCCAGGCTGGAGTGCAGTGGCATGATCTCAGCCTACTGCAAGCTCCACCTCCCGGTTTCAAGCGATTCTCCTGCCTCAACCTCCTGAGTAGCTGGGACTACAGGTGCGTACCACCACACCCAGCTAATTTTTGTATTTTTAGTAGAAATAGAGTTTCACCATATTGGCCAGGCTGGTCTTGAACTCCTGACCTCGTGATCTTCCCACCTCAGCCTCCCAGAGGGCTGGGATTACAGGTGTGAGCCACCGCACCCAGCCCGTTGGGCCTTTTTCTTATGATTTGATGACTTTTTGCTTTGTAAATAGTAACAGCTTAATTAGCAAATGGATTTCATTAATTCCTTTCCCTCAATATTCCCATCTTCTCCTTTACGAAAGTCTTCCTCCAAGCCAAGAGTTGGGAAGTAACCAAAACACTTCATTTCTCAGTTTTCCTTAAAGTGTTGATTTGACTTCTGTTCTCCCAGGAGAAAGATGAGAGGTGGTCTCTGAGTTGATTACCAAGGTAGGTTTACTTCAACGTGACTGAGAGATGAAGATCAATGTAACTTCATACAGATCCAGATGTACCAAGCTTGGGTGGACTTTCTCTCCCTTGCTTTATCAACAGCTTTGAAATGTGCCAGGTAAAGCTGTCTATAGCCGTTAGCTACTTTGATGACATCAGACATATACTACCTGGCAACCTCAACTCTGCATTCCTGGAAAATCTCAGGAAACTTAAAGGATCATCTAAAGATTTCTTTTGTATGTTTTGGGAGTTTTATTAAGAATGGCCTCATCTGAAAGATGAGGCCAATGACTATATTCTGATTCTTTTCTCTTCAGCAAAGCCACAGACACTCCAAGCTAAGGACCAATGTCAGCAATTATATGTGTATATATACACACACACATATGTGTATGTGTGTATGTGTGTGTGTGTGTGTGTGTGTATTTGCAGAGTTTGTATGAGGTCTCTCCATGTTTCAGTGGCTATGGAAGAGAGACATGGACTAGGCTGGGACCAATGGATCTCAGGTTTTAACCCATACTCTGCCACTGTCTTCATCACTTTGGACAAATGTCTTCTCATCTCTCAGTCTTCTGTTTTCTAAATTGGATAGAATTTAGATGACTGGGGCTGAAAGACTTCTCTGGAAGTGATGGTGTCCAACTGCTTTCATTTTAGAAGTGAGAAAACTGAGGCTTTGTGTGGCAAGCTTTAGCTGGGATCCGAGAATGCACATAAGCAAGGTTTTGCCACTCAGCATTCAGTTTCCATTCCTATGGTGACAGCATTCCAGTTTCCTCTAGAGAGCCCCATTCCCTCATTCTCCATCCAGTAGAAGGGACTAACTGCAGTCACTATTCTTGGAGTTAACATGTGGCTTAAGCCTGCTTAGTCAACATGTTTTGTGTCCTCACAGTTTCTCAGATCATGTGACTGGTCGGGGGATGAGTCATGACTCAAACTAGACAAATGGGAGCCAATGAAACACAGTTAGAAACCTTTGCTTTAAGAATTGAACAGTGAGGTGTGTGGTTTCCACTGGAGTGGTTGAGAGTAGAGGTGGAATCCATTAAAGCTATGCTTCAATCAAGAGAGGATGCTTGCTTGAAAATGGAGCCAGAAAACAAGTGACAGAGTGTGTTATGAGAAGAAGATTGAGTCCTGTAGATATAATTGGAGTCCCTGGGACCAACTTAAGCTAAATGTTGGAGCCAGTCTGCCCTTGTTGGAATCACAACTCTGCTACCAACAAGCTAAGTGGCCTCCTTGGGCAAGCCACTAGACTTCTCTATATCTCAATCACCTCATTGAGGTGAATAAAGATGAGGACTGGAAACTTGCGTCATAAGATTGCTGTGATGAATACACAATTCCATACCAAGTGCACTCACGTGCGCATGCGCACGTGCACACACACACGCGCACACACACACACACAGAGATAGTTACTCTTATTATGACTGGAGTTGGCAGTTGTATGAGCCAGTATGTTTCATATTTTGCTTAGCACGGTTTGATCTCTGACAAAATTAATCAAAATTAATCGTCAAGTTAGCAGAAGGTCTTAAAACCGGGTATTCTGGCCCACACTTCAGACAAATTAATTTCCCATCACTATAATGATGCATCAAATTCAGGCGTTGGACTGAACAGAGAAGCAGTCCATATATTCTCTGAGTTTTTTGAATTACATGTCAACTGATGCTAAAGTCTGGGTGTTCATTTCTGGGAACTGCTGTGGATTTTGTTAGGTGTGATGTTACTGTGTTACTGAATAGGGAAATGGTCTTTCTTTTTTCTTTTTTTATAGATATACACTGAAGTATATAAGAGTCAATGTTATAAAAATCTATACTTTATTTTAAAATAATTGTATTAGTCAGGGTTCTCTAGAGTTGACACTCAGTATTAACCATCACAGTAATTTAGCAAAATCCACAAAACAAGACAAAGCAAATATGACAAAATGCCAGTAACTGCCATTCCACTGAATGATGAATAACTGAATATTCATTATAAAATTATCTCAGCTTTCTTGTATGTTTGAAAACTTATATAATGTAAACCTTGATTACAGTTCCTGGCTTAATTATTTGAATTATTTGTCTTCCCCATTTCAGTGTAGGCACCATAAGGGCAAAGTTGCCTTGGTGACTGTTGTATCCCAGTGACTGTAATATGGTACCTGCTCAATAAAGATATAATTAAAGGTGAATAGGTTAGACCTCGTTAGTTGAGAGGAATTTCAGGCCAGGTATAATTGAAGATATGGGTGCTCTGCCACATCCTTTCATCACCAGTCATTCCTGTGCTTGCTGACAGCTTTCTACTGCAGGCATCGGGGACTTCTGTCCTGAGGCTGACCTCAGGGCACTCAGCCTCTGCAAGGGGCTGGCCAGATGTGACTTTCCCCAAGGGATGTCCTGAACCAATGATCAGAAGTTGGAGGACAGTCATTTTAGGTTTCTTGTCCCTCTAGTGAAACAATCTGTGTCTTATTCTATATTGTTTCCCAGAGATTCCCTGGGCAATTGAGCTCCACTTGCCCACTGCAGTTCCCTGCTTATGAACCCACTTTCCTTGGGTTATTTCTCTCCCCTTTCTTCCATCTGTACTCCCATACCTAAAATCACTTCTGAAATAAACTATTTGCTTCCAAATCTGTGTCTAAGATACAATTTCTAAGAGACAACCTGAGACAGAACAGTAAAGAAGATCAAGTCTGAGCAAGGTCACCAAGAGTAGATATAGAGAGGAAGGATTGGCTGGAAAAAACTTTCTGGATAGACTAATAGGAGAACTTAGTCTATTAGTATCAGGTGATTTAGAAGAAGGTATTTCTCCCTGAATATCTCCCATGGTTTGTGCAGGTCTGACCAGGTTATTCAGTTGGCTTTACTGGACATTGGGAAAACCCTGTGCTCATCACCAGCTCCACCACTTCTAGAGTAAAACTACTCAGCTATTCCACTTTCAACCCCTCTTTCTGCCTTCTCCATGGAGACATTTCTTGGTGCTGGTTTTTGAATCATTAGCCAAGTATTCTTTTCCTCTCTGCTTGGTGACTTTGCAGTACAGTAAAGACATATGCTCCTCCTTGAGAGCCAAACCTAAATTCCATCCTGGCTTCTTTGAATGCCCTTGGATGAAAATAGACATTCCTTTCTCCTACAATCTCTGTGTATTCTTTTTATATTAGACATGCTATGTTAAATCCATTTATGGAACAGTTATGCCTGTGAAGCTCCGAAATTGTATCCAACTCAAAGGCCGCGTAAGATGAAGCACAAAGCTGAGAAAGAATAGTTGCCTTAGCTACCCATTGTCCATAGGATACAATATAATCTGCTTAGTCTGACAGTCAAGGACCTCAATTACTTAAAGTTCCAGAAGTACTAGAGAAGATCAAGCGGATCTAAATTTGATTTCTAACATTTTCACCACCCTCCTGGGTGGTTTTGAATCCATGCCCTGTTTCATTACCTCTCCAAGCAAATCACAGCATACACAATCCGTAAGAATACAATTCTTATTTACTCAGGCAAATGAGAAGCTTGTTGCTCATAGGAGAATTATGTTAGAGGGATTAATAAGGCAAGTAATAAACCTTTGCTTCTTCTTATATTTCCAAATACTCTCCGTGAATTATTGCTATAAATCTCCTAGCTACAAGGTATGGAAATTCAGAGTAACCTTTGACTTGTCTTGCTTAACCTTTACTCAAAGCTCTCCCTAAATCCTACCATTTGTACTATCTCAAGTGTTCCACACACACCCTCCTAGTAGCCCCTACTCTATCTCTGCTTTATCCTGCTGCCAGTGGATGATCCAAAATGTGAGTAGTTTTATATTGTTTCTGGTTTCCAAAAATTGAGTAGTTTCTCCACTGAATTCTACTTTGTGTCTTGGTAACTAGATTCAGCTTGATTTCTCTCTTCAGTATCTTGAATCCTATACTTCATCCTTACAAGTCTCAAAATGTTCCTTCAATTTTCCTTCACTGTGCCTTTGCTTAAGCTGGCTTCTCTTAGTAGTGCCCTTCTCAAATATATATTTGTCAAAGCCCTAAATATTCTTAAGGTGTTGCTCAAATTTTATTCCATTCCCCCCAAATCATGATTTTTTTTAACCTATAGTACCATAGCACATGGTTTGTCTATAACAAAATTTACATTCTTGTTTCCAAATGATTTTGTTTCTGTTTTCCTCATTTGCTGGTGAGTGTTTAAAAGACAGTTGCTGTTTTAATATTCATTCAAAATCAGCCACTAGCTCTTAGAACTGAGCTCTGTACATAGCAGGGGCTCATTAAATGAAATCCTTAAGCATAGCCGCGGGGTAGGGCGAGGTTTGGCTCTTGCAAATGTAAATGACCATGAGGTAATACTGACACTTCTGACCCTTTCCAATCTCTCCTCTCAGAGGCCAGGGATTGCATTTGGATTTAAAGAAACAAAACTTTCAGGCACCTACTGTGGTGAGTACCTTCTGACATGACTCTCAGTAATCTCTTCCTCCTGTTGTTCATGTGCTTGGGTAATCCTCTCTGAGTGTGAAGTGAATCTCACAACTCACTTCTAATAAATAAAAGATGGCAGAAGTGTTGAGATGTCACTTCCATAATTACATCACGGGTTGTGATGTCCATGTTGCTAGCACTCTCTCTGCTTGATACTCTCTTTTATTCACTTGCTTACTTGCTGCTAAGTTGTAAGGTGATCTGTGGAGAGGTTTATGTAGCAAGGAACCAACCACATAGCAAGGCCTCCGACTAAAACCTTGCAGGGACAGAGGCCTCAGTCCAACAGCCTATGAGAAGCTGAATCCTGCCAACCACCATGTGATGGTTGATGATCACATGGGGGTTGATGTGATCATGAAGGATGAATGTGATCATAGAGGATGAAGAAGCCAATCCTTTCCAGTTAAGCCTTGAGATGACTGCAGCCTTGTAAGAGACCCAGAGACGTAGAATCTTGCTAATCTGTGTCCAAATTCTTGGCTTAAAGCACTGAAATAATAAATGTTGCTGCTTAGAGCCACTATGTTTTGGTGTAATTTGTTGTGCAATAATAGATAACCTAGATATCTACTTTTGAAAATTCTGCCCACCATATTCATTCTATCAGGACATGCTTTCTTCTTGATGAATGGCCAGTGGCATGGATTTAATTGTCCTTCTCTCTCTCTCTTTCCATTCCAGGGCCTTGTGTAAAGACTCTTAGTGCTTACTAGCATGATTTATAAATTTAGCATCACAAAGCAGTACATAATTATGCAAAACTAGAACTTTAATAGAAAATAACTTAAAATAAGTCTCAGTGAAAATACATTAATGATAGATTACATAATAGTTTAGGTATTTTGTGAGGGTAAACATTTTCCCAATGCTACAAATAAGGAAAATGAGAATAACTGAAGATATTTGCTCAAGAGCACACATTCAGCAAGTGTTAAAATTAGATGTCAAGTTTAGACATGTCCCCTAAACCAAAGTCCTCAACTGTCGCTATACATTGCAGTCACCCGAATAACACTAAATACATATTGAGAGAGTCTGATTTAATTCTTTCGGGGCACAGCTAGGGCATTGAGACTGTTAGAAACTACCCAGGCAATTCTAATATATAGCCAATTTGAGAACCACTAGGTACATCTCTGAGCCTCCCAAATTTTGTTCATACCCAATGGTACTTAATTAGATTCTGTGTTTGTCACCTGATTCCTGAATCTGAAACCAAGCCACTTGAATACTTTCTGTAAAGAACAGAGTTTCACCGGGACAGAAGAATCTATTGAGTACACACTGTGGAGAGAAGCATTTTAGGTGAGGAAGAAACAGAAGGGGAGCAATAAACTTTGACCTTGAGTTAGTTACACAGTTGTTGAATGAGGAAGATTTTATTACAGACCAGGACACTGGTCAGCAGTTTCCCTACATCTTATATAGCTCTACTATTTACTCATATTTCACATGTCCTTGAATAATGGTCATTTCCCTTGAATGATAGCAATTTAGAGTTAGAAAGGAATCTAGAATTTAATCATTTTATGTACAAGGAAACTGAATCTTAAAAAGGAGAAATGATTTGATAAAGGCCACACAGAAAATAAGTGGCAGAACTGGATCTAGTTTACATGTCTATACTCCTTAGACTATGGATCTTTCCACTACACCAGGGCAAGCTCTTTTTGATTAAATTCTAGGTAGATAGGTAGGTATACGTTTTATTTTCCCAAAGCATGGAACTGACAAAGAATTTCAGGCCTTTTCAAATCCATGCTCTGTTTTCTCCTGCAGAGTGCCAGATTTCAGGAATGTTTCATTTGCTGTTCCTTGTGCCTGGAAACTCTTTCCTTAGGCATACTTTATTGCCATCCTCTTCACTTCATTTATTCTTTGCACATATGTTATCACCTTACTAGAGAGGCCTGCCCTGACCACTCAATATAGAACAGCAACCATCCCCCAACACTCCCTTCTCTTTGCTCTAATTTTTCTGTTGCTTTTATCATCAGCCGGAATGTATTTTATTCAATTATTTATTTCTGTCTCCTCCGCTCACCTTACTAGACTGTAAACTGCATAAGTAAGGGGTCTTTGTCTGGTTCTTTTTCTACTGTACCCCTGAGGCCTGGTGGCCTGAAGGAGGCCCTCAATAAACATTAGCTAGTTAAATGTAGAACTAATGGTAAGATCTTCAAATATGAACCATCCTGAGAATGAATAATTCAATGTCAAGAGACACATTCAAGTATAGGTTCAGTTACCACTTAACAGGGATCGAGAAAGTGGTCTTCAGACACAAATGGGAAATCAAGTCTGAAGACTTCTAAAATCCCTTCCAAAACTGAGAGTCTATAAGATTACTTCTCCAAACAGAATACTCATGGTTGCTGGAATTTTCATGGATTCTTTTCATAAGCACTTAATTCATTCAATATTTTTTTGTTCATTCAAGGGATATTCAGTGAGAGGCTGCTTTATGTGTGTTAGATACAGTTTTTCCATGAAGAAAGCAAGAATCAAGTGGTGGCTCTCATGATCTCAAGCCTTCTTCTCCGTTCCTGACTTTTCATATTTCTCTAAATATCTCTCTACTTACAAGTGTTCTTTTGTCATTTTTAGAAACCCAAATTCAGCCTAACTGGTGACCACTGGGAAAAGAATAAATATGTAGCATAACTTTATAGTGTATGAAGTTCTGAACATCATACAGCATTTATTCCTATATTTTTTGCAAAACAACTCATAAGGCAACCATGTACCATCACTCTCCAAGGTCTCATACTTTCTAAAATAAAGGAAAGAAGGCTATATCAGACCCTCTATCATTTTATTTCTTGTCCTTGGGTGACTTTGAGCTATACTATGACTTGGTGAGAATTAAAGACCAGAGGAGAGTCATTTGAAGTATTAAACTTTTCTTGGAGTTACTTCCATTGGAACCACTCTCCATTGCTCACTCTGGAGCAAAGACTAGAAGTACATTTTTGTGTTTTTAACCACCAAACCTGACCCTCCTTAGGCATCTTCTCAGGGACTTACTTCAAATAATCTTCTAAGGTTTTTATCGACAAAAATTATCAATGTAACAAAGACTGTGTTGGACCTTGTGATTATGAATAATATTTTTTAAATATCAGCTTTACCAAGATACAAGTCACATACCATAAATCTTACCCTTTGAAAATGTAAAATCAAACAGTTCTGAGTATGTTAACAAGTTGTGCAACCATCACCGCTATCTAATTTCATAAAACTCTCATCACCTTGAAAAGAATCCTGTACCCTTCCTTGTCACTCTTCCTGTTATGCCTTCTCAGCAGGTGTTGGCAAACAATAATTTATTTTCTGTCTCTAAGGATTTTCCTATTCTGAACATTTTGTGTAAATGGAATTATAGAATATGTGGTCTTTATGTCTTGTTTCTTTCATTTAGTGTAATGTTTTCAAGGTTTATCCATGTTGTAGCATGTATCAGTACTTTATTTTTATAGCCAAATAATATACTATCTTTTGTATAGATGATATAATACCTTTTATGTCATTGTATAGATATATAACACTTTTTATTTCTCCATTTATTAACAGGTAGACGTTTGGGTTTTTTTTTTTTTTCACATTTCGGCTATTATGAATAAGGCTACATAAATGTTTTGTATAAGATTTTATGTGGCCATATGCTTAAATTATTTTGGGTATAAACCTAGGAGTGCAAATGCTGGGTCATATAGTAACTCTGAGTAAACTTTTGAGGAATTACCAAACTGTTTTACAAAAAGACTGAGAGTTTGACTTTCTCACCAGCAATATATGAGGATTCCATATTTTTTACATCTTGCCAATACTTGTTATTGCGTATCTGATAACAGGTGTCTTAAAGGGTGTGAAGTTGTACCTCATTGTTTTCATTTGCATTCCCTTAATAGAAAATGATGTTGAACAACTTTATTTATTTAGATGTATATGTTTATTGTCCATGTTCACATCTTCTATGGAGAAGTGTCTGTTCAGATCCTTTGCCTATTTTTAAATTGAGTTATTTGTCTTTTTATTGTTGAATTGTGACTGTTCTTTACATATTCTAGATACTAATCTGTTATCAGATATGTGATGTGCAAATATTTTCTCTCATTCTGTGGGTTGTCTTTTCACTTTCCTGATGGTGATTTTGAAGATCAAAATTTTTTAGTTCTGAAGAAGTCCAGTTTCTCTATTACTTTTGTTTTTGATGCTTATGTTTTTGGTGTTATGTATAAGAGTTATTGCCTAATTCACAATAATCAAGATTCTTTTTTTTAAGAGTTTTATAGTTTTAGCAGTTACATTAAAGTCTATGATCCATTTTGTTAATTTTTGTGTATGGTTTGAGGTACGGGTCCAAGTTCACTTTTTTGTATGTGGTTATTCAGTTTTCCCCAACCATTTGTTGAAAAGACTGTTCTTTACTCATCAAGTTTTCTACAGTCTTGTTAAATGTCATTTGACTATAAATACAAGGGGTTGTTTCTGGACTGTTAGTTCTATAACATCAGTTTATATGTCTATCATTATGCCATTGTCACATTGTTTTGACTACTGTAGTTTTATAATAAGTTTTGAAATCAAGAAGTGTGAATTCTCAAACTTTGTTTATTCTCCTTTAATATTGTTTTGGCTATTCAGGGCTTCTTAAAATTCCATGTGAATTTTAAGATTTACACACACATTTATTTTCAAAAATGCATCTGGGATTTTGATAAGTATTGTATTGAATCCATAGACCATCTTGGGTTGTACCACCATCATAGTAATATTATATCTTCCAACTGATAAAACTAGGATGCCCTTTCACTTTATATCTTCCTTAACTTCTTTCAGTGAATTTTGTTTTGTAGTTTTTAGTGAGCAAATCTTGTACTTCTTTTGTGAAATTAATTCCTAAATTTTTTTGGTTCTTTTTGATGCTATTTTCTATATAATTGTTTTGTTAATTTCAATTTTATATTATTGATTGTCACTGTATAAAATATAATTGATTTTTGAATGTTAATCTTGTGTACTGTGCACTAACTGAACTCATTTGTTTGTACTAACAGTTTTTATAGATCCTTCAGGATTTTCTACATAAAACATCATTTCATCTGCAAATTCATCTTAATTCTTCCTTTTGGATCTTGATATCCTTTCCTTTATTATCTACTCTAATGGTCCTGGCTTGAGCCTCCAGTAAAATGTTCCACAGAAGTATCAAAAGAAGAAATTTTGTCTTATTTATTGTATTAAGAACAGACCATTCAGTCTTTCACTATTAAATATTATGCCAACTGTGGGTTTTTAATAATGGTGTTTATTAGGTTGAGAAAATTCTTTTCTGTTCCTAGTTGCTGAGAGTTTTCTCATGAAAGAATATCATTTCTGTCAAATGATTTTTGTGCCTCTTATGGTCATGACTTTTTTCCTTTGTTCTATTAATATTATTATGGTATACTACATTGACTGATTTTCATATATTAAACCAACTTTTCACTCCTGGGATCCATGGTGCATATGTTGTTGCTCACTAGTAATTTTCTAGGGATTTTCACATCTGTGTTCAAAAGGAATATTGGTCTATGGTTTTTTTCCTTATGCTGTTTTTTTCTTGTTTTAATATCAATGTAATCCTAGCCTCAGAGAATGAGTTAACAAATATTCCTTCTCCTCTATTTTTCTGGACGAGTTGTGAAGAATTCGTGCTAGGTCAATTAATATTACCCAGTCAAGTGACAGAAAGGAAAAAAAAGAATGAAATAATAAAAAATAGAGTCTCAGAGATTCATGAGACACCGTCAACTGTAACGATATACAAAGCCATACTAGCTTCGCATTTTCACTTATCAGTATTTAACAGGGTAAATAACAGCTATAGACAATGTGTACTTTCTTTACCTTCCATTTCTACAACTCCCCATTCTTTTACGTCAGGCAATTTTCACTGATTGTTACTGCCTAGCTTCTGTGGGAACCTAGTTTGCAACCTCTGAAATAGAAGAACAACAGAAATAAGGGGAGAGATATTTTAGAAAGGGAAAACAGCAGAAACAAAGAATAAGGAGTAAGAAAGTATATGACTTCTTGAGTAAGAGTAAAGATGGATTTGGCTGAGGAGGAATTCTTTCTAGGAAGGCAATAGTAGACATTTCTGGGAAGAATAGCTGGAGCTAGGCTGTGGAGAGCATATATAGCAGTGTTTTTACATAAAATTTTGGAGTATTCAATGTGTTTCAGAGAATAGAAATGCTAAGTATCTTATTTGATCTCTACTGGCACTCTGCAAATGAGGATTATGGTTATTACTATTATTATTATTATTATTTTGAAACAGGGCCTCACTTTGTTGCCCAGGCTGGAGTTAAGTGGCACAAACATGGTACACTGCAGCCTTAAAGTTCCAGGCTCAAGAGATCCTCCCGCCTCAACCCCCCAAGTAGCTTGGACTACAGGTGTGTGCCACCACACCTGGCTAATTTTTATATTTTTTGTAGAAACAGTGTTTCACCATGTTTATGTTTTTTATAGAAATGGTGTTTCACCACCCAGGCTGTTCTCAAACTCCTGAGTTCCAGGGATTTGTCTGCCTCAGCCTCCCAAAGTACTGGGATTATAGACGTAACCCACTATGCCTGGCTTACGGTCATTATTTTTAAAATGTGGAGATTAAAGCTGAGAGTCACATAGTCTGTCAATGGCTAATAGCAAAACTGGAAACAGAATCAAGATCTCTGTCTGGCCCACTGCTGGTAGACAGAGTAGTCATCACAAACAAGCTGGACGTGGGCCATAACCTTGATTATGTTGTTTGCTGCTTTCTTCTTGGCACCTAGAATAACATGTAGCACTTGGATGAAAGAAATAATTGAATCCTGAGAAACACAATAAGCACAATCTGCTTATTCTATGGTGAGTTATCATTGGCCCTCTCAGGGGTTGACAGCAACATGTAGCTCCTGGAAGGTAGAATGACTTAACCAGGTGCAGCTGTTTGCTTCAGCTTCACAGCTCCTCACATAAGCTGAATTGGCTCATTTGTTGGGAATTTTGTGCTTCACAGGACACTAGGGACTGGGCTCATCACATGACTTTATAACGAGGAAATCTGGCTGACCTTCAAGATGGTAGTAGGCAGGCTGGCCATGGGGTGGGGATTGAAGACCATGCTGAAAGGTAGTTGTCACTTGAAAAGCATACTTTGTTTTCAGGTCATTCCTAATATAAGATGTAAGTACTATTTGCTTAGGAAGGAGAATTTGTCCTGAAATTTATTCCTTCTGAAGAGGCTTTTTTTTTTTTTTTGCACAGTATCTCACTGTGTTTTCCAGGCTGGAATGCTCTGGTGCAGTCACTGCTCACTGCAGCCTCAACCTCCCAGGCTCAAGCAATCCTCCCGTCTCAGCCTCCCGAGTAGCTGGGACCACAGGTTCATGCCAACATGCCCGGCTATTTTTTAATTTTTCTGTTGTAGAGACAGGGGTCTCCTTATGTTGCCCAGGCTGGTCTCAAACTCCTGGGCTCAAGCGATCCTCTCGCCT
>NW_012114821.1:18434783-18475458 GCF_000951035.1 Colobus angolensis palliatus | reverse complement strand
AGCAATCCTCCTGTCTCAGCCTCCCGAGTAGCTGGGACCACAGGTTCATGCCAACATGCCCGGCTATTTTTTAATTTTTCTGTGGAGACAAGGTCTCCTTATGTTGTCTAGGCTGCTCTTGAACTCCTGGGTTCAAGAAATCTGTCTGCCTCAGCCTCTCAAATTTCTGGGATTCCAGGCATAAACCACTGCACCTGGCCTGAAGAGATATTCTTGAGGCTTTGTATCAATGTATCAGATCCCTATCTTTATATTTGTGAACCATTTCTGGATGATTGGATTTAGACTGTGGCTATAGAAGAAAATTCTATATTCAAGACCCAAAACAAACAAAAAAATTATTTCGTTTACTCATGAATTAGAGGATATCTAATCTAGATTTGGCTTGGTTTCTTATACAAAACACCAGACAGAGAATTTAGAGGCCTGGATCTTATACATGTTCCAATATAGTGACCCTTAGCTGGTCTTATGATATGTCTGCATTTCAGGGTTCTTCCATGTGAAAACAGGGCTGGAGAATTCCTAAGGATCTTCCAGGTTTACAGTACACTTACTTGTATTTCGCAACATTTCCTGAGAAGCTTCAAGTTCTGTGATTGATCTTGTGAATGTTGTTCCTAATACCAACTGAAAGAAATGAGGGCTTAATTACATATAAGACATATTTTTACAGTAATCTCAACAGGTTCCAACCAAATTCAATATTTGCTCTACTGCTCTAGCAATGCTTTGTATAGCATCTTGTAATTTTTTTAAATAACATGAATTACTTAATTTATTTAACTTTTTTTTTTTTCTACAGTAACTCGTAAGGAAGCCAGATAGGAGGTAACAAGTTAAGGGCATATTCCCGTTTTATATATGAGGAAATGCACTCAAAGAATTTCAGTAATTTATGAAAAATAATGTAACTAATTAATGGAAGAAGTGGAACCAGAACCTGGGTCTTCTGATGGATGGCCCAGACATTTAAAAAGTATTATTAAACGACTACTTATATGTAAATATTTTGCTGTGATACCATCTTATGGGACCATAAGACATGTCCTAATTCTCCGGAAGCTTCCATGTGGTATATCTGTAATCAAATAATTTGAGTAAATTGTGTAAGAGCAGTAATTAAAGTGGGAATGTGAATGAAGGGAACACAGAATGGAGAAGAACACACATTCCCACCTGGGGAGTTCTTGAATGACTCAAGTAAGAGGAGGCATCTGACTATAAACTTAAAGAATGGATGAGTTGGCCGGGCACAGTGGCTCATGCCTGTAATCCCAGCACTTTGGGAGGCCGAGATGGGCGGATCACCTGAGGTCAGGAGTTTAAGACCAGCCCAGCCAACATGGTGAAACTCCATCTCTACCAAAAAATACCAAAAAACTAGCTGGGCGTGGTGGTGCATGCCTGTAATCCCAGCTACTCAGGAGGCTGAGGCAGGAGAGGAATCGCTTGGAAAAAAAAAAAAAAGGATGAGTCAGCCAGGCATAGGATGGAAGAAGGACTTTCCTGATGGAGGGAACAACATGAACAAAAGTACGAAGGTGAGAAACAACTTTTTCTGTGCAGGGAAAGATAGGTACTTCTTGTTGGAGAATAGATGGAAAAGTTGGGACTAGAATGAAGAGAAACTAGAAAGGTAGCTGGGATCAGATCAAGAAAGGTTGCATTTACCTTGTAAGCTTACAGCTTTTCTTAGAGGATGTCAAGGGAAGCTACTGAAGGGCTTTATGTGGGGGCATGACTTGGTTCCATTTGCAGATCGCTGACTACCGTGGGTGCATAGAGATTGTAAGAAGGTACAAGAAAGGAGGCAGGGAATTCAGCTTGGTGGCTTTAACACAGGATGGAAAATGCTCAGATGTTCTTTGGAGCGAAAGCAAGCAGTTAATTAGAAAACCAAACAGAAGTGATCATCTGATTTCCAGAGGAAAATGAACTGTTTTCCCTCAGTACTGGGTGTAGCTTAAGGTTGTGCACACCACTTCTGTTAGTGTTGTGAATTACAATCAGATTTTCATTCGCGTAAGCTAAAAATATGCTGTAAATGAGATAAAGCTAATGTTACTCACCAAATAAAATTGGTTGACTGCTGTAGTTTAGGCAGTGAGCAAAGCCCTTTACATTCATTATATCATTCGATATTCTCAGCAGTATTGCAAAGTAGGTATACTTACCACAGATGGAAAAATTGAGGCGCAAAGCCAATATGTTGCCTGCTAAAAGTCTCAGAGCTAGTGTGTGACCAAGTTAGAGTTCAAATGTGGGTTGGTGGCTGGTTGCAGTGGCTCATGCCTATAATCCCAGCACTTTGGAAGGCCAAGGCAGGTAGATTGCTTGAGCTCAGGACACTTCAAGACCAGCATGGGCAATATATGGAAATCCCGTCTCTACAAAAAACACAAAAATTAGCCAGGCGTGGCGGTGTGTGCCTATAGTCTCAGCTGCTTGGGAGGTTGAGGTGGGAGGATGGCTTGAGCCCGTAAGGCAGATGTTACAGTAAGCTGAGATCACACCACTGTACCCCACCCTTGGTGGCAGAGTGAGACCCTGTCCCTCCAGTCCCCCCCAAAAACTACGAGTTAGACTGTTTTTCCTCAAATGTAGCTCTTCATTGCAACAGGTCTTGAAGTAAAAATAATCAAACTTAGAGTCAGAATGGAGCACACAGACCAACAAGAGGAGAGGATAGGGTGTGGTGCAATGTGTGTTTCCTCAGTGCAGCTCCGTGGCAGCGACAAAGACCTACAGCTCACAGTAGTCAAAGATTCCAGCGTTCTCACCAGGAAAAAGGAAAAGACAGACAAAGCTGCAGTTACTGTCTGGGTCCTACAGTGATGATGGGAAACCTTTTTGCAGGGTTGGATGACAGGCCAGTGAATGGGGCTGAGAAGCTAACTCCACCTCTGTTACTGCTGCGTTCCCTTTTAGATTTCTTATATAGACTGTATATTCTATGTCCCATAGGTTTAATAACCTTTGTTATTGAGAACCTAGGTTTGGCCAGGCGCGGTGGCCCACGCCTGTAATCCCAGCACTTTGGGAGGGTGAGGTGGGCAGATCACAATGTCAGGAGTTCGAGACCAGTCTGACCAACATGGTGAAACCCTGTCTCTACTAAAAATACAAAAGTGAGCTGGGCATTGTGGCGGGCACCTGTAATCCCAGCTACTCGGGAGGCTGAGGCAGGAGAATTGCTTGAACCCAGAAGATGGAGGTTGCAGTGAGTGGAGATTGCACCCCTGAACTCCAGTCTGGGTAACAGAGTGAGACTCCATCTCAAAAAAAACAAAACAAAACAAAACAAAAAACCTAGATTTTGGGGGAAACTTTCACAAACGCTTGTGTCTATTTCAATAGTGTTTATGACTATTGATTTGCTATTGGCAAAAAAAAATAAAATAAAATAAAATCTACCTTATAACTCAAAATCATCAACTTGACTGATATTCTTTCTGGATTAATTTCTGTCATCTCCCTTCAGCCTGTTGCCTGGAAATGAGGGAAGGCAAAGGAGAAGATATTTTAGAAGTGAAAAAATATATGAGGTCATAATTCAGAATATTACCCCACTAAATTAAACCTAAATGTTTATAAAACACCAGAAAAATCTAGGATATTGCTATCACTTTTCAATAAAATTGATGATGTGAGCTCCCTGAGGACAAGTGATAGGTCTGTCTTGTTCACTGCTATATCCTCTGTCCATAGAACTGTGTCTGCTATATGATAGACATTTCAGAAACATTGGTTGAACAAACGAATTAATAAAGTTCTCGAACAATTCAGATACTTCTCGAACTACATTCAGATAATAGTTGGCTTTACTAATTTTCAGAAACACATCAAGAACCTGTGATGTTTATCAAACAAGGGAAAGTCTGTCTTTGAAAGAGTGATTAGGTTGGTTCACTGGAGTTCCAAAATTCCGAGAAGGGACCAATTGATGTAGGTCCCAAGAAGGGACCAACTGATGCAGCCTGCATCCATTGATGCAGGCTTTCAGTTCCTTAAAGGAAATGTTTGACAGCTACAGCACAGCAATCACACAATCATCTGCCTCAGGATCTTACAAGAAGCAAGTTAACTTACAGATCAAGTTAGATGAAGACTGAGAGTTGATCCTTGGATTTGACAAAATGGAGGTCACTGATCACTTCGTCAAGGTGGTTCTAATGGGGCAAATGTCTAGTGAGGGCGAGTATAAGAAAATGTGAGAGAAGAGAAATTGGGTAACATTTAGGATTCTGCTTAAAGGAGAATAGAGAAATATAGAAAAACTGGAAAAGAAAGGTGGGTTTAAGAGAGGGGTTTTGTTGTTATTTGTTTTTAATGCAGAAGAAAGAATGTTATGATTGTAGGCAGGTGAGAATAATTCATCAGAGAGGAAAGTTTGATGACAGAAGAATGTGTTGAGTTACTGAAGTGATCCCCTTGGATAAGTGATGGAGAAGATGCACAATTCTACTGCACAAGCTGAAGGGGTGGTCTTATCCTGGGGCATGGACAGTTCATCTGTAGTTGTGATGAGGGAGACAGATGACCATCACTGAGTCTAGATGCTGATGAGTAGGTGGGTGTAGTGGATGGGAGTAGTGGAAATTCTCAACAACACTCATTATATGTCATTTCATCATTTGGCTTATGTGTTTTACTCTCCCATTGGGTTATAAACTCCTTTGGGACAGAGGCTTAGACTTACTTGACCCTGTTTTTCTGGCAGTTTTTAGCTACTTGGCATTTAATAGATACATTTAAGTCTAAATGTGACTAAAAGATACACCTGCATTTTCTGAATACTAGTGTAATACTGGAAGTCTCCGGGATATAGAGGTTGTGGGGGGTATGAGAATGGGAAAGGTTTAAAGACTAATTCCAGCAGTATTAGTGAAAAAAGATTATGCATTGCAGCTGTGAAAAGGCTGTGACAGGAGCATTAAAAAGGTAGGTGAAGTGCAGATTTTATGGAATCAGTAAGCAAGTTTTATTAAGAGCCTCCCAGGACCCAACCCTGCACTCTGTACTGTTGGAACTTGAAGAGAAGAATGATGTAGGATGGCTCTTGAAGACTGTAATCTGCTTGTTGTGTCAAAACCTTACCTAACCAGGTGGAAGATCATATGGCCCTGACTCAGTTCTTCCAGCTTATTAGCTAATAGCGTGGGCTCTGAAGTAAAAAATGTCCGAGATTGAATCCAGGCTCTGTCAGGTTGTCATTGAATAGACCTGAATCAATTATTTTGTCTGTATCTCAGTTCCATTGTCTTTAAAGTAGTAAAAATAATTTGCACACATTGTAGGCTTGTATGAGGATTAAATGAGTAAATATATGTAAAACTGAGAATTGGACATGTAGAAGTAACCCCCACATGTTAGTCACCAGTATATTTAAAGGAATAGATGTAAATATGTCCTGGGCAGACAAGGGGTATGATAGAGAAGGCACACTCTAGAGTGCCTGTCTGTCTTCACCTCATTCCACCCAGTGGCTATGTCCTTCTTACTTCTTGACCCCTGGCTGGGTTGAACTGCAGAAAGGGACTTGTTGACTGAAGCCAGAACAATCAAACTCTCTCACTTAAGAATTTGACATCAAAATGAGAGACGCAGAAATTGATGTTAGTAGGAGCTGAGTCACGTTTGCAGCATCAACTTTTATCAAAAAGGCCACAGACTCCTGGTACTGAAGCCCTTGTGATTTCCTCAGTTTGTTTTTCCCGAAGTTTGAGTGTTCAGTTTCTTACTTAAATCTGTGACTACTCCATTTCCGATAAATCCTTTGTCACCTGAAGAGCAAAAGTTGTTTTTTGTTTTTGTTTTTTGTTTTTGGCTTGCAAACAAACAAACTTTTGCATATGTAAATAGATTCCAGGCTCAATGGAGCTCCCAAAGGGAGGGTACTATACCATGGAGTTTTCAGCTCTTAAACAAGCCATGTAGGTCATTTATTTGTTCAGCCAGCATTTGAAGAGAGCGTTCTGTTTTAGCATTGCTACATATTATGACTACATGAATGATTCAGACAGAATTTCTGCCTTCAAGGAGCTTAAGTTTTGTAGCCAAGAGATTTCTGTGCTGGATTCAGAAGAAGAAAGGGATAAGGCTAATTTCATGGGTTTATGAGGAATGAGTGGGTTTCTGGTGGTACCATCAAGTATTACTGAGTCTGGCTAAGAAATGTGATCTTTGGGAACACAACTGAGTACCCTTCCAGTGAGTTGTCAGACTCCTGCCTTTATACCTCTTTTCTTAAGCACTTACAAATGATTCCCTTCAAAATGAAATTTGGAAGTCAAAATCTTTGGGGCTGGTGAAAATAATACTGGAATTGTGCTATTCTATTCATGTGTCAATGGAGGTTAACGTACATCTCCCATTTTATTTTTGTTTGCTTGTTTTTGTTTGTTGTTGTTTTGAGACGGACTCTCGCTCTGTCACCCAGGCTGGAGTACAGTGGCGAGATCTCAGCTCACTGCAAGCTCCGCCTCCCGGGTTCACCAATTCTCCTGCCTCAGCCTCCCGAGTACCTGGGACTATGGGCGCCCAGCACCACGCCCGGCTAATTTTTCGGTATTTTCTTAGTAGAGACTGTGTTTCACCATGTTAGCCAGGATGGTCTCGATCTCCTGACCTCGTGATCCACCCGCCTCTGCCTTCCAAAGTGCTGGGATTACAGGTGTGAGTCAATGCGCCGGCCCTCTCCCAGTTTTGTTTGTTCAACTTTAACATTGTAGCAAGTTTTAGTATCATATTTTCAAATGGAAATAATTTATCTACTGTCTGTTCTTCTTTTGTGATGGTTAGAGGGATACTTTTATCCTAATCTTTTCAGTTTCATTTCTCACTGTTCTATAAACACTGGGACTCCTATCATCATGCTAGCATTCCTTTCATACTCCATGGCTTTTCACCTCCATGCCTTTGTTAATACAGTGTCTCCCCACCCCCTGAAAGAATGTCATCTTCTCACGACTTTATGCATAAATTACACTTGTCTTTTTCAGCAGAAATGTTGCAGACGCTATGAAATTTTTTTTTAACACTTTTCAGCTGAAAACTTCACTTTTTCAAATTCCAAACGTGGCACCTGTACTTCTTGTAACAGATTTTATTACTTGATGTCTCACGTCGTAGGTATTATCTCCAGAAGTTATCTTCCTCTCTAAAACTGTTGGAGGACGTTGTTATCTGCCTCTCTAAAACTATTGGAGGACATTCACACAGAATGTTCTGGAAGCTTTGTCTCATCTCTAGAAATAGTAGCCCCTGCTCAAGGAGTCTTCACAGAGCTTACTTCAATTTCTGAAACTGAAAAACAGTGCATATTTTTCTAGGTCCTGATATGTGAAATGTAGATTTTTCTAGCTGGCTTGATAGATAAGGTAGAGGAAAAGATGTATTTCCAAGAAGGAGCGAGGTACGTGAGCGTAGGTCATTTGGGACAGCCAGGCAAAGACACTTCAATGACTGAGCCAACATGGGGGAGAGGGACAAGGAGGAAGAAGAGCAGGCTGGCTTCCAGAGGTGACAGAGCAGAAAATATGTGATGGGTGGGTTCCCCCGGAAACAGCTGATATGGACATTAGCACGCAGGTTATTTTTTAAGGGCTGTTTCTGGAATTAATACTTGTGAAAAGGAAGGAAAGGAAGCAGGACTGGGAGGTGGGAGATGTTGTGCTGTCATGCAGTCTCAATGCAATCCTCAGCTGATCCTGCAGGAAATTTTGAAGATGAGATAACCCTTCAGAGCTATCCTGAGTTGTGTCAAGAAGGAAGACTTTCTCCCTAAGCATTAAGCAGCTGTTAGAGGTATGCTACCCCAGAAAGGTGCATATCTTCTGGCAAGATGACATCTTTCCACAGACAGCTGAAATGTGGCAGCTCTTGGAGGCAGGCCACCCCAAGAAGGTGCATGTCCTCTGGCAAGATGACTTCTTTCAACCAACGGATGAAATGTGTCTTTCGGCAGCACTTTTAGCAGCTGGAATAGTAAGTCCTTTTGATTATGGGAGGAGGACCTGGGCAGTGCATCATACTGTCCAACACAAGGTGTTTGTGTGCCTAGGGGCAATGCAGGTAACTAGAAGCCAAAGTGATGAGGCTGTAAAATTAGCATTCAGGTTCTGATCAGTGGTTCTAAGTAGTCCCAGTAGGCCTTAGTTTTCATTACTGGCAATGAAAATTATCCTATGAGTTGCAACCTCTATTCGGATGTGAAAATGCAATGTTACTTGGTGGTCTATTTCTAATGGGAACAATACCAGACAATCTAGTTATATGTGCCATCACATTTTGCACATAGTATATTATTCAGTAAATGACTGTTGAATGAATAAGTGACCAACTAAACTTTTTGAGTTACTGGAAAGCTGCATACTGTGTTCTGTTTGATGAACCTCTCCTTGGCACTTTTAAAGTCTCTTGCGTTTTCTTCTCCATTTCAATCCTGGTTTCTACCAGGGCTGTCCAGTGTTCATGGTCTTATGCTTTGGTTTATTGCCTTTTCTCTTTAGATGTGAAAGGTACCTCTTCTACACAGCATCTCTTTTCTTTGTCATTGAATAGAACATTGCTCCATTTTCTTTTTGCACCCAAGGGGTGTTTGTATGTGTGTTTGATCTCCAAAACCTTGCTCCTATCCTGGAATGAAAGTTTCTCATTTACAACATCCCATCTTCACCACCCAGGCACAGATAGATCCTTGTGAAAATTCAAATAAAAGTACATATAAAGGAAGCAGTCTCTTTGCAGTGTCTTTTGGCCAACTGCCTGCATCTTACTAGAGCCCTTCCTGCTTGAATCAAAGCCTTGGGTGGTCTAGGGCTTGTTTCCTGACTTTGGCAATATTCAGAGATTTGGTAAAATCCAGACAGAATGAGAAAATCAGAGATACAAAAGAAGATAAGTTAACTTGAGGATCAAAACAGGTAGTTCTAGGCAGTCATGATCCAAGATGAGTGAAAAGGGATGAATTAAAAATTAACATTCTCTAATCTGCAGTTTTCTCATCTATCAGGTAGAGATAATAGTATCTAATTAATATATGCTATTAGGATTAAATGAAGTTATATATTTTTATAAATGAATTTATAGATATATATATAAACAAGTTGACATTTTATTGTTTAATATAGATTGTTATTACAATTTGAGGAAGGGGAATACAGCAATGTACTAAATAAAATAGAAATCTCTTTACAAGCAGTTAAAGATATTGGCAATAGTAGCAATGATAAACCGGGCTTCAAGTCAGCAGAGAACGGATATTTTTAATAAGTTTATCAGTCAAAGAGATGAGATGCTGGACTGGGACTCAGGGTAACTGGCTTCTAGGCAAGCTTCTTCCCACAATGATTTTGGGCAAACACTTCAGCTTTCCGAGGATTCATAGAATCATATTTTAAATAATAGCATAGAATAGATAGTTATTGCTCTCCAAATATTTAATGTGCTTCCCTATATCCTTCAGCTTCCCTCACAGTTCAGTCATGAATAGCTCTGTCCAGTGAGCTGTGTTCGGAAGTGACGTGTATGTTCTTAAGAATAGATGTGTGGCAAGGACAGAAAACCAAACCCAGCATGTTCTCACTCATAGATGGGAGTTGAACAATGAGAACATATGGATGCAGGGAGGAGAACATCACACTCCGGGGCCTCTCGGGGGCTGGGGGAGGGATAGCATTAGGAGAAATACCTAATGTAAATGACGAGTTGATGGGTGCAGCAAACCAACATGGCACATGTATACATATGTAACAAACCTGCACATTGTGCACATGCATTAAAAAGAAAAAAAAGAATAGATGTGTGGTCCTCAGGTTATTTCTTTCTCTGCTATGGTGGATCGAGGGTATGGGTGGAAATCAAGAAGCCACAAAATGGGACCAAATTGAAATACCTGAGTTACCACATGGAAGAGAGCTACTCTAGGGCACTACTGTACTTTCAGTATGAGCAATCTATTATGATAATAGTATATACAAGTTTTCATATTAAGCCATTGAGATTGTATCCTATTCTGATGAGCATAAATGGCATAGGATTAGATGAAGCTTGTCCAACCCATGGCCCTTGGGCTACATGTGGCCCAGGATGGCTTTGAATGCAGCCCAACACAAATTTGTAAATTTTCCTAAAACATTATTATATATATATGTATGTATGAGCTCATCAGATATCAGTAGCGTTAGTATGTTCTATGTGTGGCCCAAGACAATTCTCTTTCTTCCAGTGTGACCTGAGGAAGCCAAAAGATTGGACACCCCTTAATCAAGAGATACCCAAGATTTATTCCAGCTGTAATAACTCTGATTCTGACCATTAGGATGAATGGAGAATGTGAATTCTGTGTATAAACATAGCTCTGTCATATTTGTGGTCACTACAGAACTTAGGAGCCACTTTATAAAGGTTTTATTTTATCACAGATGTGATAATTAGGGGCCATGCCAAGAGTTTTGACCTTTTCTGTTTTTGTTTAAACACATATACATATGTGTGTACATGTCTGTGTATTATATTGATGTGAACAGAGATTTCTATTACTGCTTTTAACCAACTTTTCTTCTTATATACTCTAACTCAAAGTGAGATTAATATACAATGGCTCAGGGCACTCATTTTTAAAAAAGTAACACCAATTTAGTGAAAAGGAAAGTGGGATAAGAATACTAAATTAAGATTCAGTAAGGCAAATAATTTAATGATTTCCCTTTTTTGCATTTAAATTCTAAAGTAGACATATATGACTATGTATAATTACAGCATTATGCCTAAAACAAAGATCATATAAAAATATTCACAAGTTTCAACTGATGGCAAAGTTAATCTGAACCAGAAGTATACATTTCATCAAGAGCAATCACAATACATATACATACATATCCTCAAACTGCAAATCTATGTAAACATTAACTACATTAATAATAGTAGAACTAAATAGCTAAGAGAGTGAGTTCTGAAATAAAACATTTACTACCTGGATAAACTTATAAAAGTTATTTACTGTCTCTAAGACTCAATTACCTAAAATATAAAAAAGTAAGTAACAGTAGTATAATACTAGGACCTGTCTCATGGGGTAATTCAGAGGGGTAATTGCTAATGATTTGTGAAGAGTGCCAAACATAATGCCTGGCATAGAGAAAGCACTACTAAATGTCAGCTGTAGACATAGTTAAATCACCTCAAAGAGAAAAGTATACCTTGGGTAATATAAGATTGTTTATCTTTCTGGCTAGCAAGACCATATGATCCAAAGGATGTAAAGTTAATTCTATATTGATGTGGTATTTCCTACCAGATTACTTTCCAACTGGAGAGTGTTTCTATAAAGCTAAATACTTTGCCATAGTCTGAAAGTGGATAGTAGTTCCTACCTTTCTCCACCCAGCCCTTCAGAGACTTCACTTACTTCTCAAATAGGGCATGTTACAACTCAGATCTTTTACAGAAAGGTCCAAAGGGGTGAAATGACTGCCTTATCTTCACTTGGGATTTTCTTTTGTAAGTTCATAGTGTATATTTTTGTTGTCATTGAAAATGGATCTATTTTCTTAAATGCTTAATGATGTGTAAGAAATGATCTTTTACCTATTGCACACAGTAACTGAAAAACTGACTAAAATTAGGATTCTAACATTAAAATTAACACTAATCGGCCAGGCACCGTGACTCACGCCTGTAATCCCAGCACTTTGGGAGGCCGAGGCAGGCGGAGCACGAGCTCAGGAATTTGAGACCAGCCTGGCCAATATGGTGAAACCCTGTCTCTACTAAAAATACAAATAAACAAACAAACAAAAAACTGGGTGTGGTGACACATGCCAATAGTCTCAGCTACTCAGGAGGCTGAGGCAGAAGATTTGCTTGAACCCGGGAGGCAGAGGTTGCAGTGAGTCAAGATCACACCACTGCACTCCAGCCTGGGTGACACAGTGAGACTCTGTCTCAAAAAAAAAAAAAAAAAATTCACACTAATCAAAAGAGATTGAGTGGCTATATGAATATCAGACAAACAGACAAAGCAGAATTCAAAACAAGAAATATTGCCACTTGTGAAGAGACGCATTTAGAAATAATAAATGGGTCAATTCATTAATAAAATACAACAATTCTAAGTATATGTGCTCCTAAAGCCAGAGCACTGGAAAAAATGAAAATCTGATAGAACCAAAATGAAAAATAAATCTACAATCATGATTTCTCTTTTTAAGTTCTATCTGATTTTGAAAAAAAAAAAATCTGAGGCCGGGCGCGGTGGCTCAAGCCTGTAATCCCAGCACTTTGGGAGGCCGAGACGGGCAGATCACGAGGTCAGGAGATCGAGACCATCCTGGCTAACACGGTGAAACCCCGCCTCTACTAAAAATACAAAAAACTAGCCGGACGACGTGGCGGGCGCCTGTAGTCCCAGCTACTTGGGAGGCTGAGGCAGGAGAATGGCGTGAACCCGGGAGGCGGAGCTTGCAGTGAGCTGAGATCCGGCCACTGCACTCCAGCCTGGGCAGCAGAGCAAGACTCCGTCTCAAAAAAAAAAAAAAAAAAAAAAATCTGATTGAAAAAGTACACAAGTAAATTAAATGGAGTTAGAGGACATTTAACAAGTAATTCTGAAATAAATGAATATTTATATCTCACTCCTTACACAAAAATAAGCTTCATAGAGATATTACAGATATAAATTTAAAAGCAAGAACTATAAATATTTTAGTAGAAAGAATAGAGGAAAATCTTTATGACCTTGGGTTAAGCATGTTTGGTAGACAAGATGCAAAAAGCTCTAAGCATAAAGAAGAATTTTGTGATTTATTGAACAATTTTTTTTTTTAAAATCCAGTCATCAAAAGATCCCATTAAGTAAATGAATGTGTAAGTCACAGACTGAAAAAAAATTGCAAAATATTTTATTGACTGTAGGCTTGTATAAAAGCTAGATAAAGAGCTCCTGCAAACCAATAACAAAAATAAAAATAAATACACTTTTTATTTACTTTTAAATACACTTTTATTAAGTGGGCAAAAGTTGTGCACAGACGCTTCCTAAATAAAAACATAAAAATGGTTAATAAGCACGTGAAGTTTAACATCATTATTTATCAATGGCATGCAAATGAAAATCACAATTTGACAGCATTTCATACTCCCTATAGTGGCTAAGATTAAAAAGGCTGACTGTATCAAATTATGGCTAGAACGTGGAGCAACTGGAATGCTTAGACACTGCTGATGGAAACAGGAATGTCACAATTATTGTCATGCAGCCATTCTACTCCCAGATATTTACCTAGGAGGAATGAAAAAAAAAAAAGTGACTACAGAAATACTGTCTAAATTGTTTCTAGAAGCCTGATTTTTAATAACCAAAACCCAGAAACAGATCAAGTATTCACAAACAGGTAAACAGATAAAGAAATTGTGGTATATTCAAACAATAGAAGATTACGCAACAAGAAATTAGAGTAAATTGGTCATGCACATTTAACGTGAATGAATTACCAAAGCACTAAATTGACTGAAAGGAGGCAGATATAAGAGAAAAGATAGTGCAGATTTCATTTTTATATGAAATATCCTAACAGTCAAATCTAAACTGTGTTCCCGGAAATCAGAAACCAGTTCACAATTCTTTCCTTTGCTATTCCTATTTACTGGTAATCTTGCCATATACATTTTTCATATAGCAGACTTCTTATTTTTGTAGTTCCCATTTCAACTCCCTTCTTTTTTTAAGCCTGTTTTTAGGTTTCCACCAGATACTTTAGAACACTTATTGAAAGCTCCTATCTAATAGATCGTCAATCTATGCAATCATTGAATTTGCTTCTTATCTTGATTCTTTCTTAGCTTTACCTTCATGTTTCTTAATGCTTCAAGTGTCTTATAATTGTTAGTGTATGTCAGGTCTTACGTGTAAATAACTGTAAAGACTGAAGTAAATAAGGCTTTTCCACGAAAAGGTGACCCATTTTATTTTCAAGGCTGCTCATACAAAAACCTGAGTCAATTTTGCCTATAGTCGAGTTGTGTCTGGGCTTTATGTTTGCTTTATTTAGATTATGAACACCACTGGCTTCTAATGATTTGAGATCAGAATTAGTAACTTCTTTTCAACTGGCTGGGGATCTGAGCACCAGGGAGACTCTGGAGATCTCTTTGTGGTCTATAATCCAACCGCCAGTTTTCTAAATATATAAAATATCTCTCTGCAATATACTCTGCCAGATGTTTGAGTTTCTGGGGAGTTCCCCCCGTTTCTCAAAGATGTCCCTGGCTTTCTGATTTCTTGGGAGATTAATCTCTTCCTTGCTGTCTTGTTCAGCCTTTAGAGGCCTGTTCATGATTTGACGGCCTGGAGGGCCCCCAAAGAAATTCTCTGTCTCTTTCCCCAACTCAGCCTTCACCATCTTCTACCCTGCACTCTGCTCCAATCTTTGTCATCCATTGCTTCATACTTTGCGTTGGCCTGAAGTTCTCAGAGGGTTTTCTCAATTCTCACCCGGAATGCTTGTAGATATGTCCAGACTCATTGTGTGGCCAGAGTTCCGTGAGATTCCAAATATTCACGTCAGCTCACTCTGCCATTAAAACTTATTTAAACCTTGAGATGATTTCTCCTTGTCCATCGATAGTGAATTCTGCGTTTTGCGAGACAGTACAGATAAAAGCAACAGAGGCGGTCTTCTCATTTAGAAGGGCTTGTTATTCTCTGGAATTTAGTTCATTTAGACATTCTCAACCTCAGATTTCTAATGGGTTCTTGGATCTTAACAGCTATAATTTTGCAGTTTATCCTGCTTCTTATTGTTACAGTGAGATTGACAGATTCTTACTCCTTTTTACATCCTAATCAAAAGCCTATAGTTTCACACTGCCACCATTGTTATTTAATTTATTACTACCCAGGTTAGGTTTTGTCAAAGAATGGCCTGCATGACAAATCCAACTATCCCCTATGTTTCTATATCCTGCAAGCTGTCTGGTCCTTTATATGAAATGTTCACTAACCCCCGACCTGGACTATGACATGTTCTGTGTCATAGGATGGTTTTATCTTTCCTGTTTAAAAGAAGGATATTCATTTTGTAATGTGTTTGCACACACGAAGCAGGAAAAGGAATGTTGGGGAGAGAAGAGAAGAATGTGTGAGCGGGACAAAGAGATTGTGCAGGCCACACATGCTGCCTTTGGGACAGCTTTCCTTTGGCTTCAAATTAAAGAGGCATGTAAGAACTGTAACATCTCTTTGACATGATTTTCTGGAACAGTCGTTTTGGCATTTGGACTGAGGATATAATTTTGGCCAACCAATGTTGTCATATTTTTAGGACGCCTTATCTCTACCATAAGGAGTCTTAGTCCTGAAAACCCTTTCTCAGTAACAATGGTGCTACAAACAGGATTAACTCTGTATGTACTCTGTGAAGAGAAGTCACTGGCTCAGCATCCCAGTTAAATGACTTCATGTCTGGACTTACCAGAAATGCCTGCTGTTTTGACGTCTGTGCTGCAGAAATGGGGTCCTGACAGACACAATGCCCTTTTATCTAAAGCCATTCAAATCCTTTTTCCTGTCCCCTTCCTTTGTTATCTCTGCTCCAGATGACCAGGTGATGGCTGCTGAAAATAGAGAAGAGGTCACTGTCACTGTGGTCAGGAGCACTTCATTTAAACATGTGAAAGGGAAGCTTGAAATCTGTCATTTCCATTTTCCTCCACTTTGCTTTCTTGTGCTTATGAATATATATGTCCACAATCATTCACTATGTTTAAGAAAGAGGGAAGACCAGGTACAGTGTCTCACACCTGTAATCTCAACACTTTGGGAGGCCAACGCAAATCCAAGGAGGATTGCTTGAGCCCAGGAATTTGAGAAGATAGTGCGCTATGATTGTGCCACTACACTCCTGCCTGAGCAACAGAGCAAAACCCTGTCTCTAAAATCGAAAGGAAAAGTGAATTGTAGCTTTTCTCATGTCACCAATTACCTTCCAATATTCTTGTTGCCATAATGGCTGTTCATATACCTCTTTTTATACATCCTCATCACATCCCTATAAGTCATCAATCATTATTATCATCATGATTATCACCATTGTTAATTTTATTTTATGAATCAGGAAAGTCGGACTGCGAGAATCAATAAATTGCCATGTGTTATAGTTAGATATGTAGAACTGGAACCCAAACCAGGTCACCAGATTCTGGATCCTGAATTCTGGATTCCAGGTTCTGGCTTCTGCACCACAATTGATTCTCAAACCTATAGCTTACTCTTGGGCATACTCTTTTTTGGCGGCATGGGGCGGGGGTTGCAGGGAGGGAATGAAGTCTCACTCCTTCGCCCAGGCTGGAGTGCAGTGGTGCGATCTCAGCTCACTGCAACCTTCAGCTCCCGGGTTCAATTCTTGAGCATACTTTTGATGAAACACATGGCAGGGTTTTCACTTTTTATCGGCTGTGAGTATACCACAGCTCTTAGAATAGACGCATTCTAGCCATGCTTGTAGAAGCCACTTATCTAACATTTGTCCTTTGGAGCTTCAAGAATGGCTCTTTGTCAATGCCAATGAATTTGCAACCATGGAGGTTAGATCACAAATTAATTCTTGGATACTGCAGGAAGGAAATAGGCCATATGATTTCCAATAGAATTATCAACGCAACATAGCGCATAGATGAAAGAGTTGATGACTAAAAACATTCCAAGGATAAATTTTCTGGTAATATTAGGGACTCATGAGTACTATGGATTCAAGTCTACTTAGATATCATCTCATCATATTCCACTGGTTTTTGAACAATAGATCTGAAAATCAGAGCAGTTAGGCCAAATGTCCAAAATCATTTACTTGTTTATGAGGAGACTTACATCCCTGTTTTCTATCTCAAAGTTTTATACTCTTTTTATAGCACTACAAAGATTGCACAACAATACTGTGCAATTGTCTCTTCTGTGCATTTAACTTTCATAAATGAAAATGTATTCAGCACCTGTCAAAAACAGACAAAAGGAAATTGACAATTTTCAAATGCAAGTACCAGCACCGTGACTTAATTCCATGAGCATATCCTTACGTGAGCATGAACTATGAAATATGCTTTCTCCTTGGCTAATCTTCTATGTTCTATCTCTTGGCCTCATTGTAGTATCATACAGTTTATTAACTTTTTTTTTTTTTGGTACAAATCTAAGCCCAGTACTTCATTGCTGCTCAAAGAAACAGCAATCTCTTTGAAAACTGAAGAAAAAAACTGGCTTAGACATCTCAGAATTGAGAATTTTAGGTGCTCTGGGTCCAAAAATTTCCAATAGATTTTCAAGGGAAATTGATAAAAAAACACACACAATTTTGTTTCTTTGTATTGATTTCAGAATGAAATATTTGCCTCTCCCCTATTTCATTTCTAGTAAATGGAGTTTTATAATCTCTTTATTAACAGCAGCCTCTTTCCTCCAGTAAAGTATAACTCAATCTTCTTAAGGGAAAAATATATTTATTAAATATTGAATCTTATTTAAGTGCTCCTTTCCTACACATAATGCTTTCTTCTCACTCTGTGGTCGTAACTGTGAGTTTAATTCATTTGGAAATTCATAATCTACACTAGTCCCTCTCACTTTGGCCTGATCTCTTCTTTAAATCCTTTTTGGCTTGTGACTTATCTCCTCCACATCTAGACTTTAAGTTCCTTGAAGGTGTTGTACCTTATGTCTCATTTCTGTAGCATCTTGCATACTCAAGGCAGCCAATAAATACCTCTGTTAGAACATATATCTGGAAAGACACATCCCAATAGAAGTAGTATCCCAAAAGAATGAAATTTTTCCTTTTGTTAAGCACTTTAGATACACTGTTGCAAAAATGCTAAGGGCTAAACATTTTGAAGAGAAAGGGATATCTCAAATGTAGAAACTGAGGCTGGGAGAGAATCAGTGAGCTGTCACAAATCAGGCTGCTAGTAAGTGTGGAGCAGGGCCTCTGATTGCACCTGCCTCATGCCAGCACAGGTGCTCATGACTCATGGCGGATGGATCTGTGCCACTGCTGCTGGCTGAGAAGAGAGATCAGGCAAGCCTTTGCACAAGCTGTTCCCTCTGCCTGGGACATCTTTCCTAGGCATTATTCATTCACCAAGATCAAGATTAAATGTCCACTACCTCTTGAGGTGGAACCATCTTCAAGGAAAATTTGTCTTTCTCTCCCCTGGGCGCATATCTATAGCTTGTAAGAATGCATGAATTTCTATCACTCCATCACAGACCTTATCAGCCTTGGTGGTAAATATTTGTCTACTTGTTGGGTTTTTGTTTTTTTTGTTTGTTTGTTGTTGTTTTTTTTTAACTGAAATGAGAGTTCTTTCAGGATAGAGACTGTGTTCATTCAATCTCTCTACCACCAACTCCAGCAGGTGTTTCATTTACATAATGAATTAAATTTCTCCTTTTACTACATGAATACCTTCTCATGACTCCATTAAGGAAAAGAACAGTCCAAACCTTCCACTGGTCCACAAGATGCCTCACTGCTGTGTAGAATCTAAAGTCCAGTAGACCTCAAAGATTCATTGAGTTTGACCTGGACATTGGAGATTGAGAAGTAATATCTCTACTGCTATATTTTCTCACGTTAGAGAGGATAAAGGAAGCCAATCATTCTTTCAGACTTTGCTTTGTGAGGCTCCAAAAATGCTGCACACAAGCTTGTAAATGATCTCACCTCCAAAGTCCTGATGAGCTAGCTAGAGAGGATTTGTCTCTGATGCACTGCTTGTAATCAGTAAATAGTTTCTTAGGTCTGTATACCAAGGAGAGTTCCCTTGCACAGCCCTGCAAGCTTCCAAACAGATAAGGGGTCATAAATTATAACATAGATGAACAGACCAGCCCTTCAGTCACTGGCATCTATACTTCCTTTTTCTACAGTAAAGAGAAGTAGACTTCCCCTAGCCAAGATAATTCCCTTGACATTTGCTTGTGCACAGCTGGCTTTGGTGGCAGCAAGATGCCTTAGGCCCTGGGCTTTGAAGGAACTGGCAGAGAAAGTGAATGCTCTAACATAAAGCCCAGGTAGACCTTTGTAACCTTGTAGAATGGTTAATGATTCCGGCCTGTGGTCTCTGGCAATGCCTAGGAAAGACGTCCAGTCCCAGCAGCTTAAAGCCAAAGGATGAGTGCTCACAAGATTCCAGGGACCTATAGCTTTGAAACACTAGGGCTACAAGGAGCTTTGTAAACTCTCATTACTTCTCTATACCCCAGGCTTTAAGATAATATTGATTTCTCCTTTTCCTTTCACCCCATCATGACCAATCAGGTACTAACCCCTCGGGACTGGGGACTCATTTTCGTTTGTTTTGTCTTTTCCAGTTCCCTCTGTAACCTCTTGTCTTCATTGCCCACAGTACGTGTTAATTTTCTAACTGAGCTCCCTGTCTCTGGTCTCTCCCTATATCCCCTTCCAATCTGTGTTCCACACGTCTGCCATTTAGCTTCCCAAACTACAGCAGAATATTGAAGAAAGAGGAAATAATTTGAGTTGGACATACATGAATCAGAAAGTTTGCTTTACCAGGTACAAGTCCCTTGACTTGTAGGTTTCAGTGCTTCTATCTGTTTAAAAAAAACAAAAACAAAAACAAAAACACAAAAAAGCAGTATGTTCACACCTGTAATCTAAGCACTTTGGGAGGCCAAGGTGGCAGGCGGATCACGAGGTCAAGAGATCAAGACCATCCTGACCAATGTGGCGAAACCTCATCTCTACTAAAAATACAAAAATTAGCTGGGTGTGGTGGTGCATGCCTGTAGTCCCAGCTACTCAGGAGGCTGAGGCAGGAGAATCACTTGAACCTGGAAGGCAGAGGTTACAGTGAGCCGAGATTGCACCACTGCACTCCGGCCTGGGTGACAGAGCGAGAATCCATCTCAAAAAAAGAAAACAAGTATTTTCCCTAAGAGTACCATTGTAAGATTAACATCATGAATCAGGAATTTCAAGAAACTAGCAGGATGTATGAAATAATGGGGATGCTCTGCTCCCTTATTAAACTAATAACATTATTATGCTAACCATTCCCCTCCTTAAAAAACCACAGTGACTCCCTGTGTATGAAGACATGCATATATAGACACAATTCCAATGAAAGGTAATATATATTTATATTTTATACATACTTACACAACTTTCTATGTCCTGGCTGTAATGGCTTCTACATTGCTAGTAGAATAAAATCCAAACTCCTAACCCTACATTCAATTCAAAAATGAGAATCAATCCATCTATCTCTCTAGTTGTTCTTCCATTCTGCTTCTCCAATACTGGATGCTAAAATCATACAACCCACTGAGCCTCAGGCAATCTCTTCTCTATGGCATAATTTTTGCTATTTTTTTTTTCACCTAGTAGAACACTTTTCTTGTCTCAGAGGGTTAAAATCATTCCCATACTTCAAGGCCTCTTGCAAATTCCTCCTCCCCCATAAACTCAGAGTTAATCACTCTCTTGCAGAATGATATTCATACATTATCTAACATTTCTCTGGCTTTTGTCATTTTCCTCCTTGCATTGTTGTTAATGTATACACACATCCGTTCTCTCCTTCAGAGCAGTTGCTATGTTTTATTTATCTTCCTACCCTCAGAAGCAAGTACAGTGAGTGGCACCAGCATATGAACCCAATAAATTTTTGTTGAATTGAATAGAACTAAATTAAATCATTAGATCTTGAGCAATTGTAGGGCACATCCTATGCCTTTTAATCTTGGTGTTATCCATTTCTAATGCTGCTAAACTTCTGTATCCAGAACCTGTAAGAGAGTTGCAAGGGTCTCATGGACATCTGTAATTCTAGAAGGAACCTGGATGCTCTTCACTTCACCCAGTGGACCCTGCTGAGTGACCCTCCCCACTATGGAGGGCTCAAGATGTCACCTTTCTGTTCTATTATGTGCCAGGGGCAGAACCACAGACTTATCCACCATTTCACTCTGAGTGCAAACAAATGACCAAAGACTCTTGATTGGGGCAATAATAACACAAGAATTTCCTAGAGAATGACCCTAGAAAAAATGTCTTGTTTCTTACCTAAAACCTCACAATCCACTTAAGAAACAAAGGTATTTTCTTCTTCTCATGTTACATTTATTCACAATCTGAATTTGCCGGGAGGCTGGAATGATTGCCAAGCCTTGTGCAACTGGAGTGTCACACAGTAACGCGTGAAGTTTATCATTTCAAGAAAGAAGTGGGGATGACAAATTCTGTTTTTTTCTGGGGGCCAAATAAGAATAAGTGGTCTTTTATTTTAGCAAGAGAGAATTTGGTTAAAAGTAAGGAAGAACTGTCAGATAACAAATTGTTTATGCAAAAAACATACAAAAGGAGTAATAAGATTTCTTTATTATTGCTAGAAAACATTAGAATTTATCTATTCATCTACCTGTATGATTGCCTGCATTATGAAAATGTGGAGATAGACCAGAAACCTCCATCAATTCTTGTATGTTAAAGTAAGGTTATAATAACACAATACAGTATAGTAGTCATAGTTTCCTCATCTGCAAAATGGAGAATTTAATGAAATTATATTGACTGCTGTATTTATTATTTTATTTATCGGCAAAAATAGACTTGGAGTTGCATGTTTTCATATATATCACAAGATTCTGTAACATACAGGAAAAATAAAATTATTCATGCAATATACTTAATGCACTCTCAGTCTCAATATACTTAGTACCCTTAGTTAATAAACGATAATTAAGGATGAAGATGGAGGAGCAAGAGGAGAAGGATAATTGAAAAGATGGCTACAAATATAAAAAATTGTTTTCTAAGGGATGCAGCTGGGGTCTCCTGTGTGCAGTATGGAATTAGAACATGATCATGAACTTACTAGCCATATTATTTTGGGAAAGTTACTGAAATTCTTTGGATTTTGGTTTTGTCTGTAATTTTGGGGTGACATTATATACCTCACAAGAGGTTATAAAAATCCAATGAAAAAACAGAGCAGAAGTTTTGGTACACACTAGGCACCTCTACATGTACCTAGAAATGAGTAAAGGACGGAAATTTGAATTCTCTTTATCCATTCCGATAAATAGATAAAATGATAAATAGTCATCAGCATAAATGCATTTGTTCCACTGGCATAGTCTCGGTCCTACATCTGGAGCAAGTCACCACTCCTTTCATGGTATATTTTGACAAATACCAAGAAGTTCTTTCTGCGTCATCATGAAATCTCACTACTAGCAACTTTCTACATGTCATTATCCCTCTCTGTGAGCTTTTAAATTAAATGTAAATTATCTTATTAAGCGTTAATATATCACATTTTTGGTGCCCTAGGAAAGGAAGATTCTTTCAGTGAGCAATTATGAAGCATCTCTTTATGTTCCAACATCTGCACTAAGAAGAAATTCCTGGTTGCTTTCAAGATTCAGAGCATGTACTGGTGTTCCGGAAAAGTTAGAGGGGCTAGGCATTGAAACAGTAACGGGTGTGCCCAAAGCTGCAACCTCTTCTTTATTAAATGAATGAAGATCTGTCGCTTTGCGTGAGGCAAAAAGATTTGGCACAGTGAGGTTCCCTACAAATTCTTAATATCTATGGGCATACAACCCACTTAAGGTTTACTGTTGCTCTTACATAGCATTTTTCTGTTAAATAAAACAAGTAGTCTAACCTAAAAGAAAGTTAAGAATAATTGTCCCTTAGTTTAGATATTTCTAAGAGTGCTGAGAAAGTAAGAATATGCCAGTATGTAATACTTCATAAACCTAACTATCCTGAGGGAATGCTTAAACACGTGCATGCGTGGAAGCACTCCTAACTATGCATGGCAGGCAATAAGAAGCCATTGAACTTGCAATGTTGAAGATATTGAGATGTCTTTGCAGATCAATCTGCTGTCCCGCTGAACTCTATTTCCTGCCTGTTCTTTGATTCATGTGCACTTGCCCGCCCACAGAAAGTTGCAGAGCTTCCGATCCTTTGGATTGCTGGCACTTGGGACAAAGAAGTGCTTGTTTTTTTGCTCTCCTCCTTTTTACAATTCACTTCCCCCACCTCTGAGCTGTTAACCTGCCCTACCAGAGCCAGGGAGAGGGAATTAAAGAGAACATGTGAAAAAAAAAAAAAAAAAAAGGAGAGGGTGATGGTTGTGCCCAGATTTCAGCTTTTGTTCTCATCTTAGGCGTTAACTGCTTGCTCCATTAACTTTGAGGATTTGGAGACTGAAGAAGGAAAGAACTGGTGCTTGCTGATGTTATCTAGATTTTACCCACCAAAGGCACCACTTAGGACCTGGCCTGCTCAGAATTACCTTGTCCTATAGGTCAAGTGCACCAGAAGGGCTGGCCACAACTTGACAATTAGCTGAGATTCTTCTCAAGATATCACACACAACGGTCAGTTCTGACAAAGAGCAACTCATTCCATCAGTCTCAAACTGGTCTACCTCCTTTCAGTCAACTGCCCGGTGAGAGGCCAAAGGGACCCAGGTGTGTGCTGGAGCTGGCTTGTGCAGGTCCTCAAGAGCTGATTGTGAACGCTCAGTGTACAGTGATGGTCAGGGAGGTTGAAATGAGCCACCAAGGGAGTATTTACACCATGAGGTTTAAACAGCACACACACAAAATTAGGGCTTTTCTTTTTTTCTTCTTTTGCATTTTCTCTCTCTCTCCCTCCCTTCTTACTTCCTTCCCCTCTCTTCCTCCCTTTCTCTCTCCTTCCCTCTCTTCTCTCTCTTTCCCTCTCTTCTCTCTCTTTCTCCTTTTATTTATATATAATATTTATCTATCTATCTACACACACACACACACACTTGCCTAAACCCCTGTTATGCTGTGGGCTGGCCTAGGTGCCTTTATAAAATTAAAAAAAAAAAATAAAACTTTTTTGCTTCCCCATAATACTCTTTCTTTTTTCATTACTTCTTATCCGCATGTGTATTTATTGGTTCTTCAATTCTCCACCCTCACCCTATGTTAAGCTTCTTGATGGCAGGAACTTAACCTTATGCAGTACATAGAAGGCAATTTACATACACACACACACATATATATACTTTATATAAATATACTTTATATATATTATATATACTTTATATATACATACTTGATATATATATACACTTTATATATATTATATATATGTATATATTGCAGATAGGAGAAAGGATGGAAAGAAGCAAGGGATAGCATTTTGTGGAAGTTCCATGTTGCTAATTATTGAGTGAGACAAATATCCCTGGGCAAGTGAAATATGTACTTGGATCTTTTAGGCCAGTGTTCTGGGAAATAGGTACACAAGTCTTGATGTTCTGTGTGTGATCCAGATGGCCACATGGTCTCCTGACTTGGATCATTGTTCTCTCCTCAAAGGGCTTCCTTTTCTTCGAAAGGTTTTAGATTCATGTATGAGTTTTTTTTTGTTTTTGTTTTTTTATTGCTGCTGTAACAAATGACCATAACTATAAGTGGCTTAAAACAACACAGATTTTTTTATGTTGCAGTTCTGGATTTCAGAAGTATAAAATTTAAGTTATAGGTAGGATTGTGTTCCTCCTGGAGTCTCCATGGGAAACTCTGTTTCCTTGCCTTTCCCAGCTTCTAGAGAAAAACTACATTCCTTGGCTTGTTGTCCCTTTCTCTATTTTCAAAGCCAGTAGTCTAAACTCTCTTTTATTGACCTCCTGCCTCCTCCTTTTAAGAAAGCTTGTAATTAGGTTGGACTCACACAGAGAATCAAGGATAATCCCAATATCCTTAACTTCAATGCATATTTGTCAGACCTAACCCTCCAAACATGGCCCTCCAAACCATGATATCCAATCTTGTAGCTAACTTGTTTGTCTTGCAAAGGCAGACTGGTCCCCAGGCAAGGAAGGGGTTTTTCAGGAAAGAGCTATTACCCATTTTGTGTCAGAGTTTAAACTATAAACTAAATACCTTCCCAAGGCTAGTTCACCCTACAGTCAGGAATGAACAAAGTTTAGAAGTTAGGAGGAAGGTGAAGTCGGTTAGGTCTGATAATTTCCTTAGGTATAATTTTGCCAAGGCAGTTTCAGTCTTATACTCAGATGCCCTTAGGAGCCAGACAGGTAATATAAATGCGAGAAACTGGCCAGGTGCAAGACACAGGTAGTGACAAGGACTATGTCTAATGAAGAAGTCTTTCTCTGCACAAAGGGTTTAAAGTTGAATGTTGTCTTAAGCATTATGACAGCCAAATGAAACACGGCAGTGGGAGGTATATTGTCCTTGGTCCAGCCATTTGATTCCCATGGGAGAGTTTGGGTGAGGGCTTTATTTTTATCGTCTCTGGCAGCTCCTTTTCTGCTGATTCCATCTCTCCAAAAAGAATGTGCACTCATTTGAGGCAGAAGCCTCTACATCTTCAAAATTTTCTTATCCTCTTTCCCTTACATCTATATGTTTTTTTTTCTAAGAAACTTTCTTCATGTAGCTATTTCATTAGATGATACATAGAAAATTCTCTGTAAACCAGCTTCAGTGACATGATCATCAGCTAATACCCAAAGGGCTGTGGCAATTATCTATTTTGTATTCAATTATTTATCCAAAATTTACTTAAATATATTTATCATTTTATGTCATAAGTTCTGGCTGAAGTGTTGGTAATCTTAACCGTTACTTCCTTTTCTACTACAGATTTCCTAACAAAGAATTTTATCCAAAAGGAACAATGGCCAGATGAGAATCAAATTCAGAATTAAGAAGTATCTGGAAGTAAAATACTTAATGACGACTTACTTGAATGTAGATTGAGAAAACATGAGTTAAAATAGATCTGCTTATGTCTTCAGATATAAACGAAATCTCTGGCTTCCAGATTCCCATGAGTTGAGGTTGATTGGCTGCAAGTGGGCCCAGAATTCACTCATGCAACTAACTCCACAGAGTAGAAGGAATAGCCAGAAGGCAGGGCCAGACACTGTAGAATTAACCTTCCATATAAACCCAAAAAGGGAGATGTTTAAAACTTTAAGACAAAGCAACACTGCTCACTAGTAAAACATGGCTCAATGAATATCCTGGGCTCTGACAAATTACATTACAGCCTTTCCAGTTTAAGGAGGAGTTATCAAGAGACATGTAGAGAAGGATGTGGTGAGTGGCAAGTTCAAGCAGAGCCGGCTGTGCTGGAGACTGGAGTCTTATTATTACTCATAGCATTCTCCTCGAGCATTTAGGGATCAGATATTTTAAGGAAAATTTGGCAGGTATGGGCTCAGAAAGTGGGGAGTGCTGATTGGTTGGGTTGAAGATGAAATCCCAGTGAATGAAATCCCCCTTCCTAATAGTGTAATATTTACCAAAGTCAAGTCCTTTCTATATGGCAGTAACTGTTCTATGAACCATACCAGTATTGTGTCTAATCCTTTGTATATCCGTAATATATTGTGCATATGTGCATCCACACTCATACAAGGCTAGATTCATAGCAGGGCACTTAACTAAGGTTTACTAAATAACTATAATGCTTAGAACAAGAAAACTTAATACTAGGCTGTGTGGATATTATTTGAGAAAGCCCTTAATCATTGTACCATATTCCAAGGGCTGCTGTAACAAATTACTACAAAATTGGTGGCTTAAAACAACATAAATGTATTCCTTTTCTTTTTTTCTCAAGACAGAGTCTTGCTCTGTTGCCCAGGCTGGAGTGCAATGGCGTGACTTCAGCTCACTGCAACCTCTGCCTACTGGGTTCAAGAAATTCTCTTGCCTTAGCCTCCCTAGTAGCTGGGATTACAGGTGTGCACCACCACACCCGGCTAATTTTTGTATTTTTAGTAAAGTCGGGGTTTCGCCATGTTGGCCAGGCTGGTCTCAAACTCCTGATCTCAGGTAACCTGCCTGCCTCAGCCTCCCAAAGTGCTAGCATTACAGGCATGAGCCACTGCACCCAGCCCAGAAATGTATTCTTTCATAGTTCTGGAGGTTAAGAAGTTTGAAATCAAGGAGTCAGCAAGGTTGGTTCCTTCTGTGGCTCTGTGGAGAGAGTGCACCCCATGACTCTTTCCTGGTTTCTGGTGACTGTCAGTGAACCTTGTCATTCTTTGACTTGTAAAGATGTCACTACACTCTTGGCCTTCATCTTCACATGATCTTCCCTTCTGTGTCTCTATGTGTCTCAAATATCCCTCTTTTTTCTTCAGTCTTTGAATTTAAGGCTCTTCCTAAAGTCAGGATAATCTCATCTTGAGATCTTTAATTACATTTTCAGGGACCTTATTTCCAAATAAAGTCACATTCACAGGCACTGGGGTTTAACACTTGGACATATCTTTCTTGGAGACACAACTGAACCTGAAACAGACAACAGTCTTCAGGGACAGTTGAGTAACAGCCAATGAGACAGACTCATTCCTATTCAGCTGGGCTTAGCACATGATCATGGGGGTGACATGCATTTCTAGATTTTAACTTTTGTTGTTGTTTTTTGAGACAGTCTCACTCTGTTGCCCAGGCTGGAGTGGAGTAGTGCCATCTTGGCTCACTGCAACCTCCACCTCCCAGGTTCAAGCAATTCTCATGCCTCATCCTACTGGGTAGCTGAGATTACAGGAGTGTGCCACCACACCCAGCTAATTTTATTGCATTTTTAGTAGAGACAAGGTTTTGCTGGTCTCGAGGTTGAGGCTGGTCTCAAACTCCTGACCTCAAGTGATCCATCTACCTCGGCCTCCCAAAGTTTTGGGATTACAGGCATGAGCAACCTCACCCAGCCTATTTGGGTTTTTATATCCAAATACCACTAACTGGAGACTGTCTTACTTCCATAGAAGACTTCATCTTAGAGAGATAATATAGAAGGGAGGTTGCTAAGATAAATTCTCATGATTGGCTAACACCTGCTGTTGTGAGCTTGTGTAAGTCACCTGTGATGGTTAATTTTGTGCGTCAACTTGACTGGGCTAAGTGATGCCCTGATGGCTGATAAAACACTATTTCTGGTGTGTCTGTAAGAGGACTTTGGAAAGAGATCAACATTTGAATCAGTAGACTGAGCAAAGACCATCTGTGCTTACTAATGTGGATGAGTATTATCCAATCCCTTGAGGATCCCAATAGAACAAAAAATGGAAGAAAGGTGAATTCTCTCTCTTCTTGAGCTGGGACATGCATCTTCTTTTGCCCTTGGTCATCACAGCTTCTGGATTTCTGACCTTAATATTCTAAGGCTTATACCAGCTCCCCCACCACTTGTTCTCAGTTCTTTGGACTCGGACTAAATTGTACCACTGGATTCTCTGGTTCTCCAAATTACAGATGTCATGTTGTAGAACTTCTCAGCTTCCATAATCACATGCACCAATTCCATAATAAATTTCTTTTTATATATCTAGACGTATTCTTATGATTCTGTTTCTCTGAAGAACTCTGACTAAACAACAACAACATCAAGTAAATTTTTTGAGCTTCCACACTCTCATTAGTATAATTGGGAGAAAAATATGCCCCAGAATTACCTGAGATTACAGATGTGAAAATACTATGAAACCATAAAGATCTACACAATGAATGACTATTTCCTCCAAAGGTCCTGTTGATTAAATTCAATTCGAATTTTCAACCTTCCTCATTGACTTGCTGCAGAATAAAAGAGCCTTTTTATACTAGAAGGAAGCTGGGCCTGGGCTGGGACTCAGACAGCGATTTTCCCAAACTGTCATTGAGTCAATGAGAGTGATTGACAGCAGATGAACTTGCAGCTCACTATGACCCAAGGGTCTTCCTTTTATCCTGGATGCCTGACACCTTGCCAGTCACTCGTCATTGGTGATTCATCCTGTGGCCTTGAATGTGCTTCCTCCGTTTGACCCCTATGCATCTCCACCTGTTTATCCTGCCATTCACTACTTTCTCCTTACCCTTCCTGCCTCCCACCTGAACAATGACATCAAGGCAATGATGACAAAGAGCAGCAGTTGCATTGCCAGGTGATAGACTTCTGAAATGATTTCTCTTCTATCAATGCCTCCAGCAGCTTTGTCTTCCTGTGTGGCTTTATCTCTCAACACAATCATACAAACAAAAACTAGAAAATGTCTTTAATGCTGAATTAGAGGAGACATTTGCATCAAAATGATCAAAAAGTGTTCAAGATTATAAAGGATTTCCTAGAACCTGAATGACATAAAAAAGTATTTTACTGACAGCAATGGCATAAGCTCTGGGGCCAGATGGATATGGGTTCAAAACTAGACTCTACCACTTGGAAATTAGGTGGCCTTGGATGAGTTAATGTAATGTCTCTGAGCCACTGTTCCCGCATTTATAAAATGTGAATGAAAAATCATAGAACTTTCCTTATAGTTTATTGTGTAAGTGTCTACTGAGTTGTAAGCCCTCAATAAATGTTTGTTCAATGAATGATCAGGTAGAGATTGAACAAGGCAATTCATGTAAGATACCTGACATGGTGCATGGCACAAAATAAACTGTCAATGTACAATGGTATTACTATTATAGCACATATCTTAGTCTGTGCTTCTATAACAAAATATTTAAGACTGGGTAATTTATAACATTATACATTCATTACTCACATTAATGGAGGCTGGAAAGTCCAAGATTAAGACACTAGTTAGTTTAGTGTCTAGTGAATTCCCAGTCTGCTTCTAAAATGGTGCCTTGTTTCTGTGTCCCCCAAAGGGGAAAAATGCTATGTCCTCATATGAAAGAAGAGATGGATGGGCCAAAGGACCTAGCTAGTTCTCTGCAACCCTTTAGGACATGATTATAGCCTAGTCATGTCTTAAAGGACCCACCTCTTAATGCTGTTGCATTGAAGATTCAGTTTTGCCATGAATTTTGGAAGAGACACAAACATTCAAACTATTAGAACATCACTTCATCCCAAGGATTATCCAGGTCTCTTCTTTATACTTTCTTGTCCCTTCCTTGTCATGAGAACTTTGCAGAATAGTTAAAGGTATAGACTCCAAAACTAGATTATCTGGGTTTGAATCCTGGCTAAACCAAATTGGGCTAGTTATCTAACTTTCCTTGTGTTTGTTTCCTCAGAGGCATAATGAAGGTAATAATATGTGTTTCATACAATTGTGAGGATTCAATGAGTTTATTCATGCATTAGGCTTACAACAGTGCCTAATAGATAATACTCAATGAAATTAATGTTAATTGTTATTAGAGTTTCTATAGTTTGACTCTCAGAAAGTCCAGACACAAGGAAGATTCCTCCAAAGGCATTCTCCTTGGCTCTTCATTATGTGTCACTTTGCATCCTCCCACTTATTTCTTTATAAGTCTACATTGTATTGTTTCCCTGGACTATGACTTACTCCAACAACTAAGGTCATGCTCCTTCCCTCTTTCCCTACTGCACCTAGTATAGTGCTGGGGCACTTTGATATTGCATCTACTTTTGAATAGTGTGTGTTGTAGAATTGGCATGAGAGGACATCTTTTAAACGACGAAGCTGTAAATCTTGAAGGACTTTAGTATACTCTCATATACCTCTTCTCATTTTATGAGTGAAAAAAGTAAAGCCCAGAGAGGTTGGAACTTGGCCACAGACACCTGGTTAGTTAGCAGCTGATTCTCAAAACCAGGTCTCTTAACTTTTAGCACAGCACTTTTTTTCACCTATTAGTGAAACAGCTATTTAGGAAAAAAGAATTCACAGCATATGGATCCTAAAAGCTTGCTTTAAAAATGTGAAACCATGATCCTGTATTACAGATTTGCCAGTGCTGGTTTTTGGAGGATAAGGGCCACGTTTTTCTGGATATTCACCTAAGCAAATAGGAAATATGAGTAAGTCTGAAGACCTGAGAGGACCTTTGGTGTTTATTCTCCACCAGGTCCCTGTACAAAGTGAAATGTGGCAATGCAAAGAGAGTTTATCACAGTAAAAAGAAATAGGTAATATTATAGGATGTATTTGCGCGGGTCAGGAACTTGGCTGCTGCTACTCACTTCCCTTTGTCCCTTGTCTGTTTACTCTCCATCTCAGGGACTCAGTTTCCTCATCTGTTAAATAAAAGGATTGGAACTAACTGTGTTCCAAATCCTCTTGCCATTCTAGCATTCTGTGAGACTAGCTATGAATGAATGCTAAGTAGATAGTCTGTGCACAAGTATTTCATTTACTATTACCTCATGCTCCAGCCGGGAGGTTCTGTATTGCCAAATTTCTTTTCATACAATGCCTCTCTTTGAGTGATACATGGGTAACTGTTAAACATGACTGTAATGTGAGAATATGCGTTAAATTAGTGTAAAAACTGTGTGCCTCAAAATTTCCAGATGTCAATATTTCGTAATGTTGTCATTTCTCTTTTTTCTGTTCAGATGTTCAGCAAATGGAAGGCAAATGGCCATAGGAACCATCTCCCTGCAACACATTTCTTTCAGCTTGCTTCAACCAATTTCTTCTTAGGGGTTCACACGTTCTCTGAGGGCTCACCAAAGTAAAAGCGTCTCTTAGAATATCTCAGCATGGTGGCACTGCCTCCCTTGTGCATTGCCTAAAGTATTGGCTCTTATGTGACTTTGAACACTTGAAAACACAGACAGCCTGGTGGTAGATACTATTTACCCGAATTAGAGAAATTAAACTCTGAACTGTTCAAGTTTTAAGCAATCAGTTCCAGTTGGTACGCACTCAATTCCAACCTTAAGCATCAAAGAGGAGAAGTGATTTGGCAGCGAGAGCTGCTGGTAGGAGTTTGAGTCCCAATCAACATAAAATGTACATAAGTGCCAAAGCCGAATATTGATCAGGAGGTTTTCTTTTGCCTACTTTGTATCAGCTGTGATACCTAAAGGCTGTTTCTTTTATTAGATGAGAGGGGAAAAGAGGCAAACAATTTCAAAAAGATATTAAATCTCCTTTGTATGGTACAAGAAGGTTATAAAGCCATGATAGAAAAGCTATGAATTATTCTACCATTAAAATCATTGTTGCCTTAATCTTTTTTTAACATTTTTTTATTAAGTCAATACCAAGTTCTTTTGTTCTGGATACTTAGGAGAAAATGTGCTTTCCCTTAGAAGCTAATTCATGTGGCTGGGCTGAGCTATGTAACCTCAGGGGATCATGGTTTCTATTGTACACTACACATGTATTTATCAGATAGAATGTGTGGGATGGTGCCCTCAGAAATGTGCAGTGAAAAAGCCATACCAAATCGGAATGCAAACAAGGGATGAAAGGGAATGTGAATCAACACAAAACATGTGTATATATAGACATGTTATATATTTGCTGATTGGGAGAGCCCTAAGAAATATAATATAAATAGGAAAGAGAGGCTCAAAGAAGTTAAGTAATTTGCTGAAGTAAGCAGGGTGGCCTAACTTCTGTGACAAACCGCAATAGAAACTCAATGTTTCAGCATGGTACAATATCTATTTCTTACTCACATCATGATCTGATTGGAAATAATGGCACTCCAAATAGAGATTTGGGGACCCAGTTCCTTCTGTCTATTGGTCTGTTCCATGGCCTCAGAGGTCTGCAAAGGATCCTCTGCTAATGCAGACAGGGAAGAGAAGAGAGCCCAAAGAGTCTTCTGAAAAAATCTGGGTAGAGCCAGGCTGGAAGTGGCTAGTCCATATCACATCTACTTACATTCCGTGAGCTGGAAGTCTGTCATAGGCATCATCACACTGCACAGGAATCTGCAGGAAAGTCTCTGTGTGCCCAGGAGGAATGGGAAATGGGTTTGGTGAACACAGTCCCAGTGCATTGTCTTTGCCACTTGCAGCCAGAGTTACCAAGCAGATTGGGAATTTCTTCTCTGTAGCTTCAAATTCTATCCTTTTTCCATGACACAAAGCTCTAGAATTCATCCTCTGAAAGATTTTTGACACAGATTGTAATAACAGCAGTGCTTGAGGTCAAACAAGAGACTGAAATACCATCTACATGTTTCTAAAATGTCTCCTTTGGAGTTATATTGACACAAAGTTGAATATTTGACCGAATTTTCCAGATCTCATTCATGTTTAACTCAGATATGACCCAGCAGTTGCTTGGAGATATTTGGCTGGTGGAATTTATAATGCAATGTAATCTTAAGAATGTGCTTGTCTCTGCCCTTGTTGCCTTCTCTCTCTAAGGCCTCATCTTTGAGATTTTAGCTATTCCCGTTGTTTCAACTCTAAATGCCATGTGCTCTACTCTCCTATATGTTCATATTTTTAGCACCTCCTTCTTCCTGTCTTCTTAGCTAGAGGGCTCATATCTAACCACCTGCTGAGCACCTCCTCAATGTCCCACATGCTCTTATTAACATCTATAACATTGCAACTTACTTTTTTCTTGCAAGACATGTCTTTATTTTGTTTTAATTTTTAAAATTGTTTTCATTTAATTGATGAAAATTATATACATAGTATACAACATGATATATGTCACCATTTTGGAATGGCTAAATCAAGTTAATAAACATATCTATTACCTCACATACTTTTTTATGGTGAGAACATTTACAGTCTATTCACAATTTTCAAATATATGATACATTGCTATTAACTATAGTCACCATGTCATACAGTAGATCCTCTAAACTTATTCTTCTTGTGTAAGGAATTTGTATCCTTTGACCAACATCTCCTCAATCCCAATCCCCACTCCCCAGCTCCTGGTAGCCACCATTATAGTCTCTGAATCTATAAGTTCAGCTTTTTTATATTCCACATATAAGTGAGATCATATGATATTTGTGTTCTGTGCCTGGTTTCTTTCACTTAACAATGTCCTTGAGGTTCATCTGTGGTGTTACAAAGGGCATGCTTTCATTCTTTTTTAAGGCTGAATAGTATTCCATTTGCTACATCAATATCAGGAAGGTTTTCCCTAATGTTTATGCTAGGAAAACATTGCTATAAAGCATGGTTTTAGATAGTTGTAAGCGAATGTTTTTTAGTTTCAGGTCTTACATTGCAATTTTTAACCCATTTAGGGATGATTTTTACGTAAGGGGTGAGAGAAGGGTCTGGTTTCGTTATTCTGCATGTGGATATTTCATTTTCCCACCACCATTTATTGAAGAGACTGTCCTGTCCTGATTGTATGTGTATGTTCTTGGCACCTTTGCCAAAAATCAGTTGTCCATAAATGTGTGTATTTGTTTCTGGGCTATTTGGTTACATTGACCTATATGTCTGTTTTGGTGCCGATGCCACTACCATGCTGTTGCGATTATAATATCATTGTATTAGATTTTGAAGTCAGGTAGTTTGATACCTCCAGTTTTGTTCTTTTTGCTCAGGATTGCTTTGGCTGTTCAAGGTCTTTTGTGGTTTCATGCAGATTTTAGAATTATTATTTTTATTTCTGTGAAAAATACGAAAATTTTTATAGGAAATGCATTGAATCTATAGATTGCTATTGGCAGTGTGGGCATTTTAACAATATTAATTATTTCAATTCATGAACATAGAATTTATTTTCATTTATCTGTGTATTTTTCATAAACATTTTATGGTGTTCATTGTAGATATCTTTCACCTCCTTGGTTAAACTTATTCCTCAGATTTTTTAATGTTATTGTAAATGGGCTTATTTTCTTGATTTGTTTTATGGATAGTTATAAGTGTATAAAAATGCTACAAATTTTTGTATGGTAATTTTGTATCCTTCAGCTTTACTGACTTTGTTTAGTAGTTCTGTTTTTTGATGGTATCTTTAGGGTTTTCAAAATACAGCATCATCTTTAAACAATGACAATTCTGCTTCTTTTTTTCCAAACTGGATGTGTTTTATTTCTTGTTTTTGCCTAATTGCTCTAAGACTTCCAGTGCTGTGTTGGTTTGAAGTGGTAAGAGTGGACATCCTAGTCTTTTTCCTGAGCTTAGAGAAGAAGTGTTCCACTTCTCACCACTGAGTGTGATGTTAGCTGTGGGCGTTTCATATATGGCCTTTGATGTGTTGCAGAACATTCTTCTATAGCTAATTTGTTGAGAGCTCCGATTATGAAAAGATGTTGAATTTTGTCAAATGCCTCTTCTGCATCTATTGAGATGATCATGCAGTTTTTGTCCTTCATTCTGTTAGTGTGGTGTATCGCATTTATTGATTTGCATACATTGAACCATCCAAAACCCAGGACCTGATGACTTCATGACTGAATTCTAGCAAACTAGATAGAAGTAATGCCAGCTGTTGTCAAACTCTCCCAAAAAATTGAAGAGAAAGGAATACTTCCAAACACATGTTTAAGCCTCACATTACCCTGGTGTCAAAGGCAATCAAGGATGCTAAGAAAAAAAAAAATTACAGATTGTATTCCTGATGAACATAGATGCCAAAATCCTCAACCAAGCACCTAACAAATCCAATTCAAGAGCACATTGTAAGGATTATTCACCATGATAAAGGGATATTTATGCCTGTCAAAATATGACTTTATTTTCATATTTTTTTTGTATCATTTGGGCTATCAACTTATGATTCATCTGTATAAATAGATTCAGGTTTCGTGGGTCCTAAGGCTTCAACAATTAAAAACATAATAATATGGCATTCTGAATACTAATTCAATTCAAAAATAAATATTTAGAATAAGGAAAGCAATTAAAACAAATTACAAATGAAAAAACTTGACAAACGTCACATATTTGTTAACTGTCTGACACAACTCAACTCTGCAGTATTTTTTCTTACATTGTGTTGGCTGTATAAAAATACATCTCTATCTATCTATCTATCTCTCCGAGTCTTATTTCTAGCATTATTAATAGCGATTTGTTTTTGATAATGATAGTTTGTTAGAGTCTTTTCAACTTTTTAATTCATGGATATGTTATAGAAAGTTTTATAAATTTTTGTCAAACCTGAGAAACTTCTATCAAAGTTCTTTCACTGAATTGCATATTTTTTTGAAGTGACTAGCCTTAAATGCCCTTTAAATTGCAACGTATGCATTCTTTCGGGGAGATGGAGTTAAATCTTTTTTTAATTTTTATTTCAATAGTTTTTGGGGGTACGGATAGTTTTTGGTTACATGGATAAGTTCTTTAGTGGTGATGTCTGAGATTTTAGTGCACCCATCACCCAAGCAGTATATATTGTACCCAATATATAGTCTTTTATTGCTTACCCCTCTCTCAACCTTCCCCTACCCCAAGTACCCAAAGTTCATTCTATCATCTTATGCCTTTGCATTCTCATAGCTTGGCTCTCACTTATAAGTGAGAAGAGACCGTATACTTTTTCTTACTGAGTTACTTCTCTTAGAGTAATGGCCTTCAGCTCCATCCAAGTTGCTTCAAAAGACATCATTTCATTCATTTTCATGGCTGAGTAGTATTCCATGGTGTGTATATATGTATATGTGTATACTACATTTTTTATCCATTTGTTGGTTGATGGGCACTTAGGTTGGTGCCCTATCTTTGCAATTGTGAATTGTGCAGCTATAAACATGTCTGTGCATGTGCCTTTTTCATGTAATTACTCATTTTCCTTTGGGTAGATACCCAGTAGTGAAATTTCTGGATCAAATGGTAGTTCTACTTTAGCTTTTTTAGGAATCTCCATACTGTTTTCCATAGTGGTTGCACTAGTTTACATTCCCACCAGCAGTGTAAAAGTGGTCCCTTTTCACCACATCCACAACAAAATCTATTGGTTTTTGCCTTTTTAATTATGGCCATTTTTGTAGGAGTAAGGTGGTATTTCATTGTGGTTTTCATTTGCATTTTCCCTGATGATCAGTGATGTTGAGCATTTTTTCAAATGTTTGTTGGCCGTTTGTATATTTTCTTTTGAGAAATATCTATTCATGTCCTCAGCCCAGTTTTTGATGGGATTATTTGTTTTGTTTGTTTGTTTGTTCTTGCTGATTTAAATTTTTGTAGATATTAGTCCTTTGTTAGATGCATAGTTTGAATTGCAACACTTGTTCATACTGGTAGGGGCCCTACCAGGGCTTTAGAAGGGTTTTGTGCAAATGAGAAGCCCCAAAGCTTAGACTTTATTAGCTTCATTTTAAATCTAGCTATTTGAGGTAAACCCTTGTTTACCTGTGTTTACCCTCATGCTGTTTACCCACAAATAACCAATTGCCAAAGGACTTTTAACATGTTCTTCATGGTGGATCTCTGTCCCCATTATGCTGCCCTTTTTAAAACTTTATTACCTTAGACATGAACCATTGCAAACTTCTAAATTTCCCACTTGAAGTCTTTGTCCCCTTCTTGTCATTCTGAAAAATAATTCCAAAGGAATTATTCCAAAGTGATTTCAAATTTTAAAACACTCTTCTACTTATCAAATCACATCTAAAATCCTCTACCTAATTTTTGGGGTCATCTATGATCTGGACTAAACTCTTCTTTCTAGTGTGAACTACTAGAGATTTCACGCTAGAGATTTGGACTTCACCTAAACAGGGCTTACTACTATGCCGTTTATTCCACCTTGAACATGTTGATTTTACTTTCTATTAGAGGGATAAAACTCCCAGCATCTCATTAGAATCTGAACCTTTCCGAAGTGAGGAGGTGTCTTACACAGCTGTTGGAGCATTCCGATGTAGCTCACCTGAAATCTGATCCGTTTTCCCTCCTTTGGTTTTCTCCATGGTCCTTATGATAACCATATTCTAAGTATTCTACATTGCTTATTTGTTTGTTCATCTTCATTCATTAGATCACATCCTCCCTGAAAGAAGAAAGTAGTTGGTCTGCTTGTTCATATTGCCCATTGGAGGGCCTGAAGTCTAAACATTTTTTGAAAATGTTGAAGGGTTGGCCACATTTTGCCTGTGAGATATTCAGCAATCATAGATCTTCCCAAAGACTGATCTGTACAGTGGTAATTATTACAGTAAAGAGGTCATACAACTACTGTAAAAAGCGATAAAAATCACTTAAGTTCTTAACAGAGTGCTTGGCAGGTAGTAAGTACTCAATAAATATTATCTAGCATTTTATTTTAATTGGAACCTTCACAGGAAAGTGCCAAGAAAGCAGCAGCCTGAGATAGCAGAAAGAACTGGGGAGTTTGAGTCCCAGAGGAATTTGATATTACCATTGCCTAGCTCTAGGGCCTTGAGTAATACACTTTGATTTTTTGACACTTGATTTGACATATCAGCATAATGGGAATAATGGGACTATCTGTGCTACAATGTTATAATAGAAATTAAATGAGATATCTAAAAAATTGTTATGTCCTACCCTTCTTAGGACAGGTATTTGAGTGGAAGACTTTTCTCTGGACCCCTCAGACGCAGCTGGCTGAGTACGTTTGCTGTGCTTTTTTTTTACACAGTGTAGAGAGGCCACTGAGAATCTCTGATGACATGTGCTATGGAAGAAAAATTCTTCATATTTTAATTGTAAACTCTAAAATGTTTCTACAGAATAACAACAGTGATTAGCAGATTCCAAAGTTTCTAATTTTGGAAATAGAAAGAAATCTGAAGATCATCATTTGAGCTAATTTCACCAGGCAGAATTTGATTTAAAATTTGTTTTATTCCTTGCCAACTTTACTCCTGGTATACTCTAACGAGACTTCTCTTTCTTTCTTGTCTACTTGTTTTTAAGGAGTGGGTTCAGAATCTGTTTTCCTCTCTGGGAAAGATGCACACTTGTGCCAGAAGGTAAATGAGGCCAGCTTCACTAGCGGTTTTAGCGTCTTTGAAACATAGCCAAGGCTGGATCAGAACCAGAATAAGAATTTCTCAAAGCTGCAACAGACGATAAAAATCCAAAATAGAAACTACCATTGTGATGCAAAGAGGGAAGCAGATGCAATTAGCACAGGAGCCATTCTGGAGGGAAAAAGATGAGGTGCTGAAATGATTCTAGTGGGTGCTTCATTGATTCCATATTTAGGCATCAGGAGTAGTTGTGCTGTAGCAGCCAGGAGTCATGACCAGATTCCAAAGAGGGGTCCTGGTCTCCAGTCCTGGCCCAAATCTTTCTTTTTTGGAGATAATGGTTGAAGGCACATTGTGCGATGATGGATACAGAATCCTAGAAATGACAGGGCATTAACTGGTAACAGTTACCTAGTGGTAACATCCCTACCATTAGTATAAAAGGTGAGTTGGCCTCAGGTAATATGATGAAAAAAAAAAAGACCAACATTTATTAAGAGACATTTAGCATAATTGTTATGGGCATAGGTCTGGAGGTGGTTACTCTGAAGCAAATCCTGGTGACATTATACAGAAGCCATGTGATCTTGACCAAGTTATTAGGTTGGTGCAAAATAATTTGCCACTAATGGCAAAGACCACAATTACTTTTGCATTTATTTTAAATTATGAACATCAGTGTTCCTGTGTAAAAAAAGAGCATAATTATTGCAGTACCTTACAGAGCTATCGTGAAGATGGTTAATTAATCATTGAAAGCACTTAAAACACCAAGTCACTATGCAAAGTTTCTTGCCTAAACCACCTACTTCAATCCTCACAGTTTGGAGGCAGACTTCACTCTCCCCATTCCATGGATAAGACAGTTAAGACTCTCAAATCAATTACTAACATGGTGTGTTGTCTAAGGCCTCAGGAGAATATTATAGACTGAGAGGCAGCTCTAGTATAGAGTGGGGATAAGGAGTCTTACAAGGGAAAAAGAAACATTTAAAGCAGATTCTTTTCCCCGGAACCACTCCGCACTGAGCCACTGACTCCGGGTTTTCCTTTCTCTGAAGAAAATTTAGGAGTTTCTTCCCAATGGATTTCTACTTCCCACCCTCCCCCGCCCTCTGGCATCCCTCTATCACAACAGTGGCTCAGGACGATTCTGGAAAAACAAGAAAAATTGTAAGAGAGCTCCTTCTTCCTTCGGGAAAGCTGTCTCTGTAAATGAGTCAAGTGGGAATGAGGCTGGTTACTAAACAGTCGCAGTAAGAGGGTCACTTGAATTTCTTGCTTGCAGGCTTTCTGTTTTGTTTCTAGCTATATTTCAAGAAGTTCGCTGTTTGTAAGAGAATTCCTAAGACCACAAGAGTTGGAAAGGATGTGAGGCATCATCTAAACAAGCTTCCATAGTTGACAGATGAAAAAGCTGAGGCCCAGGAAAGGAAGGAAATTTCTTAATAGCTTTCACAGTTCCTTCAACAGCACAGCTCAAGACTAGTGTTCTCACTATCATTCACCATTTCCTTCCCTTTCATCAGACTGAACTCTTGGCAGTTCCCCAACTATATTGTAGCTTTTCAAAAAATCTTAGCTTTGACACATAATATGTACTCATCCTTAAATCCCAAGTATATTCCCACTTTTCATTTTTTTTTTTTTTTTTTTTTTGGTTTTGCTTTGCCTAACACCTCCTCATCCATAGTACTCATATCAAACATCATCTCCAGGGAAATTCATCTCTTATTTGCTCTCACAATAGCCCCTGTTTATCAACCCCACAATCTGATTTTATTATGTGTTTGAGTATGTCTGCCTTTCCTGGAGGAAAAATAACACATCTATTTTGTTCATCATTGTATTCTTTGTCTCTTGGCATCATTATTGGGATATTAGTACGATGTTAAAAATATTGGATGGATGGATGGATGGATGGATGGATGGATGCTTAGGTGGGTGAGTAGATAAACAGGTGGGTGAGTAGATAAATAGATGAATGGGTAAGTGGATGAATGGGTGGGTTAGCAAATAGGTAGGTGGATGGATGGGTGGGTGGGTGAGTGA
>NW_012114821.1:18415973-18434729 GCF_000951035.1 Colobus angolensis palliatus | reverse complement strand
ACATGAATGGACATCTAAATTTTCCTTTGAATGTCTAAGAAATTACCCAAAACACTCTACAAGTCTCAGATAACATGAATCGTTTCATGATGCCTGCAGCACTTTTTATAATATTAGTTTCTATGTGATTTGGCTGGCTTTTGATCCCCTGATGTTTCTAAAGGCAGGAAGAAATGCATAATCTGCTCTAGCAGCAGGTGGAAATTAAATGCCCCCTCACTATGTGCTTTGCTTGAAAGTTTTTAGCTCACTATAAGTATTTCTTCTCAACACCTTTATAGCCCATGGGTATATGTGTGTGCCTGTACACTTATTGATTTATCTCCTTAGACCAGCAGGAGATAAAAAGATAGCAGGAGAATTGTATAGGATTTACAAATGGCCCCTTGGACAGTAAGAAGTTTAATGCCTTCACATGAATATATTCTATTTTATGGGGAGCCAATGAGGTCTGGAAAGCTCTAATGTCTGTTTTGGTCAAATACTACTATAATTTAAAATCACTGGTATCAGGAATTCCATGTGATGTATGCAGCGGCTCAGCCCTGCCTACCTTTCAATTCTGAGGCAAGAAAGAAATGATGCTTCTGGGTTCTCTGAGTGACAGAACAGTAATAGACTGTTGCATTTTGAATTTTATATTTGCTATAATTATGATTTTTTTTTCTTTTCTGACTACTTTCTTTTGTAGTCTCATCAGCTCAGAAGGTCAAAGTTGAGATACTTGTCTAGATAGTCAAAATGTAGAACAATGAGCCTGTGACAGAAGTGAGGCATGATATTAATTGTACATTAAACTTTATAGGTTTTTGGATCATTCATCCCTCTGACAGTGGTAATAGGAATCCTGAGTGCTATTATATTTCCTTCACAGCAAAGATTATAAAAAGCAAGAGGAATTACACATGCTTCTACCGCATCTTATCAGCACTCAGACAAGGTTTACTAGTGTGTATAATCACAGTGAGTTCCAAAAGGTTCCACCTTGGTACTTCTGTTAATTTAATTCAACATAACAGACACTTACTGAGCATCTAGTAAGTGTCAGGCATTAGGCCTGGTGCTGGGGATAGAGAAGTGAATACATAGATATGGACTTTGCCAGTAGAAATAAGAAGTAGAGTTGTATGCAGTGGATTTATATGTTTTAGATTAAATATGGACTTTTCTAGAAGAGGGATTCAAATGGCATTTCAGTTCACATTTAGTACTATTTGTGTGACTTTGGGCAAGTCCGTTCTCCCCTCTAGGTTTTAGTTTCCTCATTACTAAGCACAGCACATTTAAGCACAAATGTTTCATATTTCTGTCAATCTTTGGATATCTTAGAATTTGGAATTTATTCTGTTAGAAAAGTATCTGCTAAGGGTGAAAAACTGAGACCTGAAGTCTTAGTTGGAAGAATCTGAAGACATTGCAGCGAATCCACCACTCTTGAAGTAGCACATATAGTGGAGGCTGTTTCTTGGAATATCATGGGAAGCAGCACCCTTTATGTTGTCACCATTTCATGAGAGGCTCCATAGAGATTCTTACCACCAGGCTTATTTCAAAGACCTTTACCCTATTCTTTGAAAACGAATTCAGCAGGGAAGTAAACAAATCAATTGTAACTTGTAAGTAGCTCAAGAAACCATCCCTCATCTCTTGATGGGTGTTTTCCCCCAGTGCATTAGGACCAATGTGATCAATTTTAGAAAAGTTAAAATGCTAGATTTTTCCTTTTCATGCACCAAGTGAATCCTTATAATGTATGGGTCCAATTTTCAAGAGTTTTAAATAATCACATTGAATACTCCTAACCATTCATTAAAGATTCTATAGATAAGAGATTGCAAGTGCAGCAATCTTAAGAACCTATGTATGATATTTATGTATCTGATTCCATTCTGTGGAGGTTAAAGTTATAAGGTAAACACAGTGGTTGTATAACTAACATTCACAAAAGTGTGCTCATGAGTATTATCCCAGGGTTTTGTGAGGAGACATTTTTTCCCACTTACTTCAAGAAAATCATATATTTTCTACAGTTTCCTGTATACCTAGATTCTTCAAGTATTGTAAAGTGAGATGAGCCAGAGAAACAATAGGTTTGGTGAATGGATAATTGGCTGGGGTATGAACTGAGAGTCAGATAGGCTTGGGTATGAAAGTCACTTGAACCCCCTAGTAACTGAACCACTATGGTAAGTCATTTAACATCTCTGAATCAGTTTTCTCACCTGTAAGGTAAGGACAACACTAGTACCTACCTCGCTGGGATTTGGGGAAAGTTAAATAAAATGTTTCTGGAGAGGTTTTAAAAATGCAAAGTAATTATCAACAGACAAAAAGCTTACACATGAGCTGACAATGCAAGATCAATTTATAACTTCAAAAATAAATAATACATATTATTTTCTTTGTTAAGAGTATGGACTAGTTGCAGTCATTGACTATTACACTTTCCTTGCGCAGGTTCAGTTTTATTGGCAGTGATTTCCAATCCTGTTTTCTTCATCTGGAGAGCAAAGAATAGAATAAAGACAGAATCCTTTGACCTTCTGCTGTGTACCATGGTCTTTCTTTTCAAAGACCACAGAGAAAGGCTGAAGATAAACATCTGGTCTCTACTGCTCTTTTGCCTGCATGATCTCTTATATTTTCATCTAGTTGGTGCAACCCAGCTCCGGTTCGAATTCTAAAATTTCTGTATAAGGGGTAAATTAGTGCTGCTCCCAATGTGGTCCAGGAATGGTGGTAGTGAGCAGCCATTTGGTTGTTGTTGTTGTTGTTTTATTTTAGATTTAGGTGGTACATGCATAGGTTTGTTACATGGATATATCGTGTGATACTAAGTTTTGGGCTTCTAATGATCCTGTTGCCAAAGTAGTGAACGTGGTATCCAATAGGTAGTTTTTCAACTGTTGCTGCCTTCCCTCTCTGCCCCTTTTCGGAATCCCCACTACCTATTGTTCCCATCTTTGTGTCTGTATGTACCCAATGTTCGACTCCTACTTATAAGTGAGAACATGCTTTATTTGGTTTTTCGTTTCTGTGTTAATTCACTTAGGATAATGCCCTCCAGCTACATACAAGTTGCTGCAAAAGACAAGATTGCATTCTTTTTTATGGCTGCATAGTATTCCATGGTGTGTATGTACCACATTTTCTTTATCCAGTCCAACACTGATGAGGACCTGGGTTGATTCCATGTCTTTTCTATTGTGAATAGTGAGCTGCCATTTGTTGTGAGTCCATGAGATAAGCCCAGAAATTATATTTAGAAACTTTATAGCAATGTAATAACAGAATGCTTTTGTTTCTATTGAATCTAGTGACACAAATTTTGAGCTTGTATTTTAATACCTTTTAAATTTAATTTTTCTAAAAAGGCATTTCATTATACTTGATAAAAGCATTAAACCACAATCAACTGGAATTTAATTTTAAAAATCCTGATCATTTAACTCAGACAGCAAGAAAAGCCCTGCTGTAGAACAACATAGACATGTCATTTATTAGTAAAACTTTTTGCTGTATAATTTCTCAGATCAATTTTTTCTGTTCAAAATACATTGTGTAGAATTCAAGTTTAAATTAGATAAAATCAGCTAGGCATGGTGGCTTATATCTCATGGTGGCTGTAATCCCAGCACTTTGGGAGCCTGAGGCAGGAGGATTGCTTAAAGCCAAGAATTCAAATTCAAGACTAGCCTGGACAACATAACAAGACCCTGTCTCAAAAAAAAAAAAAAAAAAAGCCAGGCCTGGTGATGTATGCCTATAGTCCTAACTATTGTGAGATTGAGGTGGGAGTCCAGGAGTTTAAGGTTGCAATAAGCCATGATTGTGCCACTGCACTCTAGCCTGGGTGACAGAGTGAGACGCTGTCTCAATCAATCACTCAATTAAATAAAATCTTGTGATACTTCAGATTTTAATTTTAATAAAAATAGGCAGAGCACATCAATAGTCTGTTCTCTGGTGCTGATATTTGGCTGAGTATCTTTGAGACTACCAACGTTGGTAAGAAAGTTGAGGAAATTCTACAAGGTTATAGGGGAAATAGGATATGGCCACCATTGATCACCATAGGAAGCTGAGGGTGCTAAAAATGAAGTATAGACATAAGTATGTCCGTACTTATACAAGAGGCTTGGTATGACAGTTCCTACTTTTAGTTAGGAGAGGAAGAATGAAGACAGGGCAATGAAAATGGGATGGATTTCACCAGAGGCAGAAGTCAGGACAAGGGTTCCAGTCCCCCTTAAAAACATAATCATGTAGACACTAAATGTATGTAAATACACACGTATGAAATATGTCACTAGAATGTCTACTTTTCATTTTAGAATGTGAGTTAAAAGGAATCTAAGAAATCATCTAGTTTAAATTTCATACTTTACATAAGTGAAAAACAAAGCTCAGCCCAGTAAATTGATTTGCCCAAGGTCCAGCGAGAAATTGCATGTGAAGACATCCAGCAGGCAGAGAGTGTGCTGTGTCTGCCTTATCATTATCTAGTCCATGCCTACTGGACTGGAGCAGTTTTATCTGAAGTTGGTAATAGGTAGTTATTCATGTTTAAAGGATGATGTAAAAATGATAAATTTTGCAGGCTATTGGAGAGGCAGCATGATATATTAGAACATGGATTTTTTTTTCTTTTATTTGCATAGATTTTTAAGGAACAGGTGGTATTTGGTTACATGAGCAAGTTCTTTAGTGAGATTTTGGTGCTCCCATCACTCTAACAGTATACACTGAACCCAACTTGCAGTACTTTATCCCTCACCTGCTTCCCACCCTTTCCTCCTGAGTCTCCAAAGTCCATTGTATCATTCTTATGCCTTTGCATCCTCATAGCTTAGCTTCCACTTATGAGTGAGAACATATGATGTTTGGTTTTTCATTCCTGAGTTACTTCACTTAGAATAATAATCTCCAGTTCCTTCAAGGCTTCTGTGAATGCCATTAATTCACTCCTTTTTATGGCCGAGTAGTATTTCACTGTATGTGAAATATATATATATATATATATATCACAGTTTCTTTATTCACTTGTTGATTGATGGACATTTGAGCTGGTTCCACATTTTTGCAATTGCAAGTTGTGCTGCTATAAACATGCGTGTGCAAGTATGTTTTTTGTTAATGACTTATTTTCCTCTAGGTAGATACACAGTAGTGGGATTACAGGATCAAAAGGAAGAACATGAAATTTGGTTCACAATATGATCCACCACGTTTTGACCTTGGACACATTACCCAACCAATCTAATCCACAGTTTTCTCATGTCTGGAATAGGTATTATAATATAGTGTTGGCAAGGAAGTTTTTTAAAATAGTATTATTTAAGGACTTGACCTACAGTGAGGTTGACCCTGAATAAGCACTGTCCTGTTTAACAAGCTCATCCACCAAGTTAGCAGAACAGTCAGGTACAAAAGGCATCCATGTCTCCACATTCCCAATCTGGCCTTTCTGCAGTAGCATGCGACTTCTCTCCTACCCCTTCCTCGTTGGCTGAATTTCCCGCTTTGTCATGTTTATTGCAGGATTGTAGCAGCACAGTCTGATATGTAGGAATAGTCAGAGCAGGGTAGGAATTTTGGGACACGGGGACACACACCTGTAAGAACTAGCTTATTTCCTGCAAGAAAGATGTTTCAGTTTCTAGCCTCTTGTCACTAGAAAATGAAGGTAGGGCTTGTCTAGCATGAATTCAGTGTTTCACCTGGTTGATGAACTACCAACAGGTCACATCATTTATTGGGCATAAAAGTGAGTCTTTCCTTAAAACAGGATAATGGAAAGATCAAACTACCATCTGGAAATATAAGGTGGGCTTTCAGCAGCCCAGAAAGCATTGCATTAGCTTTATTCATCCTTCATTTGGTCCTGCCAGGAGAAGTTTTTTTGTTTGCCACTTGTACTGCAATATATAGACGTTGTCCGTAGGTGCTATAACATAAATGACTTGATAAAAGTCTGAAGGCCTTAAAATATCCCTGAGGAAGGGAACACACAGCTCATCATACCACGCAGGAAGCTTCTACCACCTCTTTACAGTTCCCGTTTTGGGGCAGGGGAGGGGTAGAGTAGGAAGAAGGTGCACTTAGTGTCATTAGCACATGCCTTGCATACCAGGAACCCCTGATGACTTCTCATTCCTCCCACATTCCAGGTCTCCTGCCTCTCACTGAGCCACCTTGCCTTTAGAAATGTATGTTGATTGAAAGCCACAGCTGGGAACACCGTTGGGTAGTTCATGATGCTGTTTAATGTTCAAAGTCATCCTTTGAACCTTACGTTGAACTCTGAAGGGTGAAACCTTGAGAAGGTTCGTTTATGTGGCTGCTTCCTCTCATTCTCTCCACTATTGTTGGCAACACTATCTATTACCCCGGGAAGCCATTCCTACTCATGTAGGATATCCTGTTATGTGCCCAAATTCTGTCTTTATAATTTACCACTGGCCACAAATAGAAAAGGAAGGAAATGGATATTCATTTAGAGCTTACTTAGCACAGACCCTCAACACACCTTATCTCATTTAGTCTTCATGAAAATAGCACAATGTGGAGATTTTTATTCTCATTTTACTTATAAGGGAATTAAGGCCTAATACATTGATTCTATTTTCCCAAGGTCACATAGCTAATAAATGCCTGCACCAGGAACAAAATTCATGTTTCTAACTCTAAAGTTGGTCTTTCTATTCTATCATGCTGTATCCTAAGAGAGAAATTCCTTCTAGGTAGCAACAAGCGTGAACAAATTGGTCTTTTTTTCTCCTTTGACATATATTTCAATATACAAATGAGTACATATTTATATGCGTACATATAGGATTTGTATGTATAGGATCTGAAGACATAGTGATGAAATAAAGTTTCTCTCCTTAAGAATTTAAAAAATACATATACATATATTCAGACATATAAATAGGAAATTACACTTCATGATGAAATGAAACCAGTGGTGTGATAGGGGAAGTTTAAGGTGATAGGAGAACACACAGAAGGGGCATCTAACTCAGGTTCGGGAAATATTTCAGGAAGAACAGATATATGAACAGAGGTCCTTAGGAAGCATAGGCATTACCCAGAAGATGAAAAGAAGATGAGGTTTCAACAAAGAGATCAGTAAATACAAATACCCGGAGATAGTAGAGAACTGTGTATACTGGGATAAGTGAATATTGCTCTATATACATTGTATGGGAAGAATTGTTTACCAGCACATTAGTGCACCAATCTGCTCCTAGATACCAGGTTCTGCAGAAATGAGTAAGCCACAGTGCCTCTCCTTTGTCAGTTTATGCTTTTATGGGAGAAATAGACATGCAGAAAAAATGACTGCCCCAGCACATGCTAACATGCCACAGTTAAAACGATCCCAGAGATAGGGAATACTAGAGTGAGAAGAGAAGCAAATTTTACATGTCAGGGAAGGGGCACAGGGCCAAAAAAGGCTTCAGAAAGGCTCTAAAGACTGAACAGAATTTGAAGGGTTGAAGAGGGACCCACCAAGGAGGGAAACCAGGAAAGTATGTTCCAGAAAGACATGACATTTTCAAAGGGAGTCCATTCAGGATGCTTTTCTTAGAGGTTTGCAATTAAATCATTAGTCATCTCCTTTGGTGTATTTATTTGAGTACATTCTTCGCCAGGCAGCAAGAGGATACAACATGACATCAGTGTGTTCTTACTAGAAGTTATAATTCCAGTCCTTTGAATGTTCCCATTTGACTGGAAGTGAGTAAAAAAAGAATCTTGAAGAAAACAAACTTTTAAAGGAAATAGGCCCTCTGACTCCACCAGCATTGGACTTGGAGTCAATTATCACAAAATTCTAGGCTCTATAAAAATCAAAGGATTCTATCTAGTTATCTTTTTCACTTCTAGGTTCCCCACACCTAGCTTAGTGTCTGGCTCCTAGTATGTGTTCAGAATATTAATTGAATAAAGGAAAAGTAAGAGTAAATTTTAACCTTGTAGAGGTCCTTGTAGAGGTTTTCTCATCTGGAAAAATGAGATGGTACCGTCTGCTGAACCACATAGTATCTGCACTCAGCCTGAATTTGAATCCTGCTCTACCATTTACCACTCATTTCCCTTTGAGTGAATTATTTAACTTTTAGGTAACTTCTAGATCCTTGTCTGTAAAATAGAGTTGACATTAGCTCCTCAGAGATAGTGAAGATAAAATATAGTTTCATATAAATGACTTAGAACAGAGCTGGGTGCATATGAAGTTCTTAGTAAGTATTAGCTAATGTTATAATTCTTAAAAGATTATTTTCCAAAAAATGAAAAAATTACAAATCTCATACAAATATAAAAATGAATACATGTGAAAGATTTTATTTAACTCATTAATGTTGAGAATAATGAGGTGTTACAATCAGTTCAAAGGAGATTCCAAAGTACAGACATATTTATAAATTAGGAATGTTGAAATGAATGGAGCAAAGGGAGCAAAGATTAGCCTCTTACACATTGGGGAGGGAAATCAATTGAATCTTCACTGGATAAAATTGATACCATTTACCTGTCTATGGACAAGAATCATTTTGCATTCCATCGGTTGTCTATAATGTACACAGTTGTAAAATAGCTCCCATAGAAACAAAATTAGATAACTGGGAATAATGTGTTATAGATATTACATTGTTTCCCATTAAGATGGAACATTTCTCTATGTTGTTGTTACATACCTAACACCATTAACGTAGGCGTTACATGAGATTATAATGTAAAGATGTTATGTAAGCAGAAATGATTCTCTCTCATTTTTTTCTACTTTTGATACTAGTCCCTTTTAGTATTATAATATCATTATTCCTTTTTTAGCATATGTTTAGGAAGTATTAATATATTTCATTTTAAAAATAATAGATTTTTTGTTTCTTTGATTATAAGAATATTATATGTTCAGGGCAAAAAAAAAATCAGTCAACATAAAAATGTATAAAGGAAAAGGTAAAATCAGTAATCCACCATCAAAAGGTAACCATTGTTAATACTCTCATATATGTATATTGGGGAGCAGACTACATGTTCTGCTTTGCAATTTGATTTTTTCACATTTTATAATTCATCATGTACGTGTAGTACATATCATGTGTCATGATACAATTTATCATGTTATTTTATTTTTATTTTTTGAAATGGAGTCTCTCTCTGTCACCCAGGCTAGAGTGCAGTGGTGTGATCTCAGCTCACTGCAACCTCTGCTTCCCGGGTTCAAGCAATTCTTCTGCCTCAGCCTCCCAAGTAGCTGGGACTACAGGCACCCGCCATCACACCTGGCTAAGTTTGGTATTTTTAGTAGAGATGAGGTTTCATCATATTGGCCAGGCTGGTCTCAAACTCCTGACCTCGTGATCTACCCTCCTCGGCCCCCCAAAGTGCTGGGATTACAGGCATGAGCCACTGCACCCAGCCATATTTTTACATTAGTAAAATGTCAACCTATTTTTAAAATAAATAAATGCATAATATTTTCATGTATTTAGAATATTTTATTAAACCACTCGACATTTGTCAATCAGTAGTAGCACAAGCTGATTTCTTTGTCCTGTACTGGCTCTTTCCATTTGTTCACTCAAAAAGAAACACCAGACATGCAAACAAGAATTTGCATTTTGCCAGAAACTTGATATATGTGTCTGGACAAGTTTAATCTCTCTTTTCTATCTCTTCATTTCCTTAGGGGTAAAGTAGAACTTATTCCTTTACCCCTGAGTAAAGTAGAACTTGCTTTGTACTTAAAGTACAATCAATTTCTGAGATTGAACTCGTGAGCAGCTCACAGATCAAAGATCCCACCATTGTCCTTATGAAAACTGAAAATCTCTGAGCACCTGACATTCCTTCAGCCATCAACAGATATGACCTCTCCTCTAAGAACCTGAAAGGAACAATAGGATAAATAGCAAGGGACAAACTGTGATCACATCCCATCACAATGGGAGTTGTTTCCAAGTAGATTTGTCCCCTCCACATGATGTGTCTGCCTCTTTCTTACATGTCAGCTAACTCAAAAGGTCCTAAAGGAGAAACATCTGATTCAGCTGTCTCTTGTAACCATCAAAGTGTCTGATGCTTAATAATTAATGTTACTGTATAATGAGTGAATGAACAAATGACTATAGTGAGGTCAATTTTCACTCATGATACAACTCTTAAAGAACCTGACTAAAAGTTCCAAAATTTCCTAATTGAAGGAGCTTCCCTCCTCCACCTGTGTTCTCCAAAAGGTTCACCATCAACTGAACCTCTCAGATTAGGAAGAAAAAATTGCCACCTGAACTCTTCCATTTTCTGTCACCTCAGTTATCTACTTCCATTCAGTGATTGAAGGTCGAAGATAAATTTGATTACCACAGATTTTTCTGTTGACTCTTTCTTTCCTTCTCCCTCCTTCGTCCACTCCTGATATTCATACTCTTCTTGCTTCTCCCTTTGACTACTAAAGATCCCCCTAGGGAACCTCCAGCACCCCTGCTTGCAGTCCATTCTCTACAAGGGGCCAGGGCAATTACTGAAAAGCTCAGATGTGACTATGCTGTTTCCTGATTAACATTTTATGAATAATCTCTCCTGCGTATGGCTGTAGTTCTCAAACTTGTATCAGAATCACCTGCATATGGAATTAAAACATCGATTCCTGGAACCAGCTCTTACGGTTTCTGACTCAGTAGGTCTGGGGTCAGGCCTGATAATTTCATTTCTGACCAGTTCCTAGGTCCTGTGGATCTTGAGAACCACTATCTTATGATAATAAACCAGATTCTTCAGAGAGTAATTTATTGAGCTCTTTAGGATATTCTTGTATTTATACTAAATCAATTTACTTTTCTAGATTAATCTTCTAGTATTTCTACTATTTCTTCTCTCACTGAGGCAAGCATGGTTTTCCTTCTAGACACACCAAACCAACAGCCATTCTCTATATATTCCTTATTCTTTCTCGGTTCTGCTTCATACGTAATGTTCTTCCACATCAACGTTAATCTGTAAAGTTTTGCTTACACTTCACGACCCAACACAAATAATCAAAATTAGTTTTTAAATAATCTTGAGCCCTCTGTGAGCTACCTCTAGCCCCACACACCAAGATAGAATATCTGACAACGTTCTCTGTCTAGTCTTCATTCTTCCTCTTCCATAAAGTCCTAAATTAGAGTTGTTCATTTCTGTGCCAATGTACTTAGCTCAGTTATAAAGTCCTTGAAGGCAGGAGTTCTTCCTTCCTTTTTTTTCTCTTCTCTCTCTCTTTCTTTCTTTTTCTTTATAAATTATATAAGCTAACCAAGTAACAGAATGAATGATCCTAATAAAACATTTATGGAATTTAGTCAAATTTAAGATACACTTTAGTTTAGGGATGAGCTATCAGCTCCTAATACCGCTTATTGCCCTACATGGGCACTCAGGGAAGAATTAGGTAAATAGTTGGGCAGAAATAGAGTCACAAGAAAACTTTTTTTTTTTTTATTTTTTGGTCTGGGCAGGTAGTCATAAGCAGAAGAGTGGTTTTATAGGAGCAACACATGTGAAGACAGAAGTCATGACTGCCAACTAGCTCCTTAATATCTACGTTAGGATAGAGGGCAAAGTCAAATGCAACAAGTACTACTACTAATAGTAATATGTTCATATATGAATACATATCATTGTTAAAGTCTTGATATACATCAAGCACTGTGCTACATATAAAGTAGAGGCCATATGTGGAACAATCAGGAATTTCTAGCCTAATCAAAAGAATCATATTTTCGAAAACATACTAGGAGTCACAAATTTTCCAAGGATTTCTCTAAATTTCTTGAGAGTCAAATGAGTCACTTTTAAACTGTCTATGGTGTCATGATCTTGATTAATGTATTTTATTCAATTGTTAACATATCTAAGCCAGATCTTCATTTGTAAATGCCTTTGAATAGTATTCAAGGAAGTCACTTTCCTGAATCTTTTGTAATATTTATAATTTTACCTTACAACTGATTTTTATCATTCAGTAGAAGTTTTAACTCATAAAAGTGAAAATGTATCTTAATAATTAACTTCCTTTCACCAATCTTTGAATAAAGAGCAGTCCTTGCCTTTGATAATGAACCCATAAAATAGAGTTATGTGTCATCTTTCTTTTATAAGCCACACCCATAATACGGTAATACACTTACCTGTAATTTTTAGTTCTTTTTCTGAAAGGAGAGAAAATGTAAAAAAATATAAACAGCAACCAAAAGACAAAACCCCTTAAGATTCTACGTTTTCTCCAATGTTTTACAATAGTTTTGCAATAGCACTTTTGGGAGCGTTATTTTTATCAACTCTTCCAAAATATTGACTTATCAAAATCATATTTCATGTGTTTACATAGCCTTTTATTAATCAGTTAGTTCCAATAGAATAAATGAGCTTGGGAGTCAATATGACTGATTCTTGGCACATGTAAAATTTAACTGCTAAGGATAGAAGTGTAAGGGATTACTAGAAATTGGCTGACTAAACACCAGCATCAGATTATTGTAGAACTCAAACTGAGTGGCTTGGAGAGCATTGCTATAGGTCAGTTAAAAGAACTTCAAGGCAGAAAGTCCCAGGCTTATGAGGATTCATCTTTAGGGTGGTACAAAAGGAATTCTCAATGGAAGTTGTACTTTGAGTACTGATACAAACATTCGGCTTTTCACTTTCATTATAGTATTCAATAAAGTATATGAGAAAATCAACACTTTGTTATGAAAAAAAAGTGTCATGTTAGGTGATTTTGCCAACCTATAGGCTAATGTAACTGTTCTGAGTACATTTAAGGCAGGCAAGGCTAAGTTATGATGTTCAGTAGGTTATGTGCATTAAATGCATTTTCAACATAACATTATTTTCAACCTACAATGGGTTTATTGGGATGTAACCCCATTGTAAGTTTAAAAGCATCCGTACTTCACATATGAGCCTCAGGACATTCCTATGAGGTTGGTGTTATTATTTGAGAGAGATGATTCCATTTTCTCTCTTTTAGTGTTTCTGAGTAGGCCCATAAAATAGAACTTTTGTCTTCTTGGAAATATTAAGAGTATGCTAAAATCCTTAGTTTTCTCTCCCCTACCTACTTACTCTACTCCAAGGGGCAATGATATTAGAGATTAGCCAAGGAACCCTGAGCACATGCAGCCTAACTCTCTTCTCCAATCTCTTTTAGATACCACCTCTTGGTATGCACCCATCCTCTTCAACTGTGTGTTGTGAACTGCTGCACATGGTAAGAGAGCCCAGCTATTGATCAATGGCTTTATCAGTCTTTAGTTCACTCAAATCTGGGGAAGGAGCTGACAGCCTATTTTGTCTTGGGGTCTAAGCAGGGTTCTCCATTCCAGATTCACCAGCAAAGGTCCACTGTCTATTTTCTTTTTCTTTTTTTTTTGAGATGGAGCCTCGCTCTGTCACCCAAGCTGAAGTGCAGTGGCGCCATCTTGGCTGACTGCAACCTCTGCCTCCCGGGTTCAAGCAATTCTCCTTCTCAGCCTCCTGAGTAGCTGGGATTACAGGTGCCTGCCACCATGCCCGGCTAATTTTTTTGTATTTTTAGTAGAGATGGGGTTTTACAATCATGGCTAGGCAGGTCTTGAACTCCTGACCTTGTGATCTGCCCATCTGGGCCTAGCAAAGTGCTGGGATTACAGGTGTGAGCAATCACGCCTGGCCGGTCCACTGTCTATTTCTTAATTGGCTCAGAACTTGAAGGAAAAATGGTGTAATGAATATTATACAATGTTAACCTTATTATTTTTATTCTACCTACCATTTTCTTCATAGCTTAGATGTATTATCTTATTTTATTTTGAAAAATCCCAAAGAGGTGGACACTACTATTGTTTTAATTTTACAGATGAATTTAAAAATAGCAGAGATTAGATTACTAAAGTTGAGATTTATATAGCTTGTAAAAAAGAAGACTGAAATTTGAATCTATTATTCATTTATTCAGTACTTTAGTATTGGACCAAAATACCAGTAAGTCCATAAGTCCACATTGGTAGTATACTTATGCTTGCTGGCAATATATGCATAAAATAGTTATAGTTGCTATCTAAGTGAAATCTATAGCTTAGAGAGGGAGACTATATTAATTATATATTACTTTAATGATCATAAAAGTAGTTAAGTAATTACAAGCTACAATAATGTCTTTAAAGACCATTCTCTTAATCACTATAGTATTACTATCTTGCCTTGTCTTTGAGATTTTCTAGTGCTGGAATTAATAATATTTCATCTTTTATTGTCTTGTTGAAACCCTCTATCATTCTTATTTGATTGTTTTGTTATGATCAACTGACATATAAGCAGACCTTAAAACCACTTCCTTGGGAAGATCATGATGGAGATTCTTGGAAATCTCCTTGTTATTACTGGTCTACATCCTACTATAGTATCATCCTTTAAGAGGGACAGGATTATTCCTAACATCTAGATCATGAAGATGAATTCTCTAAAAAAGAATGTTAATTACAGAAAAAAATAAAAACTTACAGGTCATTCATCTGAGCTTTTTATTATGTCTTATATATATATAAAAAAAATCCCAAAGCCTCAGGGAGATTAAATAATCCATTGACGGTCACATGGTCTGTAGATGTAGACTACTAAGATTGGGACAACAGGCTCCCAGTCCAAATAACTACAATATGTTTTAAAACATTAACTTAAGTTCTCTAAACATTGAATTTAGCTGAAGTTAGACCCACTCCTAAGAAGAAGTTGTGGTAAAGCAAACTTCTCAGTGTTCTTTAATTGACAGATGAGAAGAGTAACACAAGGTAGATATTTAGTTTTACCCTTGGAATAATTGCCCCAGTATGAAATCCCAAGTATATTATGTGATTTTTTTCCTCCCTTGTTGAAGTATAGGGAGTAGTTCTTTATCAGTGAGATAGTTCATTAAACATACTTCCTCATTTGCTCAGCTTATTCATTTGTGAAAAGAGGACAACAATGGTATATAACCAATAAGGATATGATGGGAATTAAGTGAAGAAATGTATATAAATGATTTAGCACAGTCTTTAGTACATATAAAATGCTCAATAAATGTTCACTTGTTTGGGTGCATTGTTGTTGTAGTGCTGTCTTCTCACTATATTCGAATATAGAGTTTCAAATTAATCATTTTAATTTTCAATACGAGGATGGGGGACAAGGAGGGAGGAAATGGTGCATACGTTTTAGCACAAAGCTCCTGATGGGAATTCAATTTCACTTCAAAACCAACTTCTTTGAAAATCACTGCTCTATTCTTTATTACATTTTCATATCTATTTCTGTGTCTCACCTGAACTTTATATAAAATGTGTTTAAGAGTTGGTACACACAGCAGTTAGAATTATCATAATTTGGCAAATGAGTAAACAGAATCAAGATTAGTAAGTAGAAGGGTGGGCTTGTCTAGACTTCAGTTTTCTTTAGCCCTAGTCAGCTTCTCCTTTCTAGATGGTAGAACCAAGCAGAACACTATCTTCATTTCAGCCCCCAGGCAAAGCTTTTCAGTTTGTGGAAAACTTTCCCCCAGTCCATTCAAATTCTCTGCCCACCCTCTCCAACCCCTCATTTCCATTTCCATTTTTCTGACTTTAGGCCCTGCTTGATGAAGGCAAAATGTTTTCCCCAGCAATTAGTTTAGCGGACACTTCACATTTGATACTGTAGCAGACAATGTTTCATTATGCTCTCTTGATCTAAACAGAGAAATCACTGTTCCTGAAAGTGGCCAGAGCACACTCCAAAGGGTAGGGTTTCTGAGTTACAGCCCAAGAATGGAGACCACAAGGGAGGCTAGACTCCACTGAGAAAATGCATCAGCGAGTGTGGGTACCTAAGAATGCTTAACAAGAGATTTTATGATCAGCATCAATAGATGTGTGTTTTATGAATAAGAAGAATAAGGGTATTCATGTTCCTAAAGTGCTTCAAAAATCTCTGGCTGAAATATACTCTTAAGATTTACATTCATGGCTCTCCCTGAAATAATATGCTGTTTCCATGCAGGAAATATTGAGTCAGTTTCCACAGGCCCCCACACACTGGTGAGAAGTTATATCTTAATTGTTCTAAGATCCTGAAACTCTGTTTTGTAGCATTCCTTCAGCAAGGCAACCTAAAACCTGTAGTTAAAATTATTTCGGACTCTCCATGCCTGAAACGTACAGTCATCAACTATGAAGAAAATAAATACATAGTTTTCTCTTTGAGGGTAGTGGGTTTGAAGAAATAAACAGGTAACAGGGTAAGAGAAAACATTTTGAGTGGAGGGGTCAGATGATGGAATGACTTGAAGGAAAAAAGCATCTTGGCTGTTGGGACATCAACTGTAGGCAGCAAATGGGTGAAAACAAAGTTGCAGAAATAGGGGTCCATTCAAAGCACCTTAAATGCCAGATGAAATCCTAATCAACCAAAAAGTCTGGCTTGATGTACATTAAGCTTGTGTTATGTACATTTGCATCTATAATTTACATATTCTGCTAAATGATTTTATTAAACTGGAACTTCTATATCCAGCTTCATTCTTCCAATACTCCTTAATGTATTCCCAGATAAATGTAACTTTGAATTTATTAGTGTTAAAATAATACTAATAATCAGAACAACTTGTAATTAGACTTATTTAATCATCAGGATATCACTGAGGACAAGACACCATTGGTTTTTTAATTTCTGCTTTTCAGATGGAAATCCTGAGGCTTAGAGAATTTAAATGACATAGGATGTGGCATAGCATGTCTCCTTGAGATGTTCCTAGCTATGATCATTGATTTCTTTGAAGGTCTTTGAGTGTTTCTTTTGGGGACTCCCTCTTGCATATATTTACTAAGTTACACTATACTCCAGGCTCACTTTGTGGTCACATACTCACCTTACCTCTCCTCCTTCTAGATTTTTTTTTAAAAACATAATCTACAAACCAACCTGATCTTCTGCATTGAGATCAAATTATAATATTTTTTAGTCAAAATGTTTGACATTATGGTCCTTTTCATTTGATAAGTTTCAGCCCGATGTGTCTGGATCATTTTTTCTACTGATTATTGTCTCCTGTCACGTTAATGATTTCCTGTACCTATGGGGCACCCTTGTAACCATAAGACTCTAAAGGAATGAGAAGTTGAATGGACCCATTTTTCCAAGAATTAGTGAGGTGAGGCATTTCTCAGACCTTGGAGAGATGGAGAACGCCACTGCCAAAGAAAGATACTTGGGTCATAAGGAGTACATTTAAAATGTAGCCAAAATAAACAGCAAACCTCACAACTTTGCCAGTGTTTAGATTTGCCAGCCTCTGAAAAAGGCTGCCTGCCTTCACTCTGGAGAGAGCCAAACATTAGTGATGGAGAAAAGCAGAATCCTTCATATTCATATTAGAGCTACGATTTACCTATAGTTAACCCTGCGCATGTAAATAGTTCAGTCACACCACCCATTTTGCTACTTTCAGAGTGAATAATTACCCCTTTGTGGTCTCCAGGGAACAGGAATTTGAGAGTTCCTTTATTCTTGTTCAGGGCGCATCAGCAGGCACTGGGAATAAAACAAGGAAGAAGACAGACCTTTTGCTTGCCCTCAAGGATGTTGCTGTCCAAGAGAAACTTAACAGAAAACAGGAATAGAAGTTTTAAGAGGCATTGTTTGGTCAATGTCATTTGATGTAATAGGACTTTCCTTTGTTTCTATTTACCTTCCTTTAAGTTGTCTTGGTAAATGCATATTTCATGTTGTCTTTCTATGAAAAAGTATGCTGTGAACGTAAGAGGCAATTTTATTATCTTAATTTTGTTTCTAGTTATGCAAAAGTAAATTTTATATTTAAAATTTGGAAAGTTTAGGAGTGAGAGATAATTAACTAATTCCTTCCAACCTCATCTCCCCCTAAATAAGGCAAATTTGCCTGACTTGAAAGCAATTTTAGTTATCAAAACATTGGCCTTCTTCATGGTTTTGGGATCCTGACAACCATCAAAATGTGGCAAGCAGCCCATACCTGCCTGGCAGGAAGTTATATTTAGTACTGTGTGAAGCTTTATTTTCCAGTTTCAAACATACTCAACCCTTGTTGTTCAGTTCCAAAACTCATGCTTCCAAATAAAGAGGATTTCTGGAATTCTCTTATGACTGGTAGATAACTTGACAAAGTTTCTCACCAAGTTCAGAATAAGCTGACAACAACTGGTTCCCTACTATTCATAGTCAGTCTACCTTTGTTGTTTGGCCAATTAAACGAGTCTATTGGTTGTATTTCCTTTGTTTGTCCATCAGTTCAACCAGTGTCCCAAGGTGAGTCTTCTGGCATTTAAAATCACATAGAGAAAGGGGTCAGGGGTGGAGCGGGGAGAGAGAGAGAGAGAGAGAGAGAGAGAGAGAGAATTCTGATGGGAGACTCAGCCAGTGTTTACTCAATTGTCTCACCACAACATGCAAAATGGTGCCTCAAAATTATATTAAAAATCTGATGTTGTCCCAGCATTCAATCATACTGTCAAATTTGTTTAAGAATTCAGAATTTGTCTCCATACTTTCTTTCCTTGTAGATTGGCTTTGCTCCTAAACATTCTTAAGTAGTAGTATGATGAAGTCTAGGATCTCACAATATGCTAGTTAATTTCCTGCTCCTTCCTCTCCTCTTCTGATTTCTCCTTCCGTCCTTCCTTTCTGCCTTCCTGCCTTCCTTTCTTTCTTTCTTTCTCTCTTTCTCTCTCTCTTTCT
>NW_012114821.1:18383588-18415718 GCF_000951035.1 Colobus angolensis palliatus | reverse complement strand
TAGCTGGAACTATAGGCACATACCACCATGCCCAGCTAATTTTTGTATTTTTAGTAGTGATGGGATTTCACCATGTTGGCCAGGATGATCTCAATCTCTTGACCTCATGATCCGCCTGCCTCGCCCTCCCAAAGTGCTGGGATTACAGGCGTGAGCCACCGTACCTGGCCTCTCTACTTTCTTAATAGCTGTATAACCTTGGAAAGATTATTCAATATTTCTGATTTTCAGATCCCTCATGTGTAATATGAGAATAGTAAATTATCTGCTGCATCCATCTCGAAGGGTTGTTGTGACAAATGAATAAGATTACAAATAACTTTTCCAGTAGATGTACTGAATTCATACCTCGAGTAGAGCAAGTACTTAATATATTTTGGATGGTTGAATGAATAAATGAATGAATGAGAGCATATTTAAAGGAAAAAATTGTATACACTGTAAACTAGGACACAGTGGTGATTCCTACATGAAGAAAATAAACTGTAGGACTCGTCAAAGCCTTTTTTATTCATAGTGTTTTCCATGAGGGAGATTCTTGCAGAAGCATTTCCTAGGACTGGACTTCACAGAACATACTCTAGCTAACTGTGATGAGGCTGGTCAATGACAATGTAACAAACTCTTGAGTTGGGCTTTGCTTGTTGCTCCAAAACTGTGAGTAGACCCCAAAGCTGAAGATAAGAAATCATTAGTGCCCTAAACATCTATATAGAGCTACAAATCATCACAGAAATCTTCCTTGGGTGTTCATTCCACAACACTTCAGCAGTTCTGCTGTTTCTGACAATCAGCCCAGGCACCTAGTCACCTCCCATATCAATCAATGTAAAAAGACACTTTGAGTGGGAGTAGAAGGAAGAATAAATTTGTCAGTTTTGACTTGGACCAGTAGAATGTCCAGTGAAGTTGTCCTACACTTTTCTGAAGCCAAGAGGAGGGAGTGGCTCCGAACCACACATGAATATTGGATTTCTGCGTGGGCAGCTTGCTCCACACTGTTGCCTACTTGTGCAGACAGGAAGGAGAGGAAAGTGGCAAGGAGGCAGAGAAAGCATCTGTACCCTTACAATTTGGTGAGACAAGAATGTATGAATTCCCACAGGTCAAATTATAATGAAGAAAGACATCTCCCTTGAATACAAAGAGTCACCTATGGTGGTCTGGAGGCAACGGACCACAGCATCAAAGGATATAAGATGCATAGCCAACTTGGGAACCTGAACAATTAAAGAGATCCACAGTTAAGTCTCACACTTAACTGGCACCTGCGGAAGCCTTAAAAGGCCTGAAGGAGAGCTGACATAGGCACCCCAGAGAGCCAGAATCAGGATCCCATCTTAATAAGGCCATGAAGACTAGCGGAGAAGAGGCAGAAACACCAAAGGATAAGGAACATTCACATCTTTCTTCCCACATGCCTCTAAGTGCCAGTATAGGCCCCACAGGCCAAGCTACAGGGAGGAAGGAGATGATGCAAAGGAACTTAAGTGGCCTTTAATCACTAGAAGTGAGAAGAGAAATCTATTGGAACCTCCCAAGATAATGCCAAGGGTCAAGGGGTGCGCAGATATATAAGGTAAGCCCTTTGGTACTTATAAATTTAAAAAAGTAAACAGTTGTGGAATGGAGTACCTTAGAAAGGATGAGTTTCCTGTAACTGGTAGTTTGTAAATAGATGATGTAGAATGGAGTAGTGGGAATGTGGTCCAAGTTAAGTAACTTAGGTATCCCAGATGGTCATGACATATTCTCCACTTGACTCATATCTCATCCCAATGTCCAGTTTTTCAGCCACTCTGCCCAGACTTAAAGATGGAAAGAACTCAGCACTTACCCAGCCCCACTGCCTGTTTCCTATAATATGCCCCCTAATTGTTCAGCATCAGATTTAATATCACCCAAAGAGTAACAAGATGCCTGCACAAGACTGTCCTATGTCTGGATAATTTAACAGCTAAGAATCATCCTCATGTTGCAGTGAAAGCTGTCCTTGGAGTTCCCATCTTGTACTTTTGAATTCCACAGCCCAGCTAAAATTAGTATTAGCAAATACTGCCGGTGCCCTCACTTAAATGGAGAAATATGGAGTTTTCTGTGTAGAAGTTATAGAATTATAGGAAAAAAAAAAGTCCAGTCATTTCAAAATCACCAGTTATTTTATCATTTGATAGATACTTTCTACTAGGATGTTGAAATGTCTTCTGAGCTTAAATAGCATCCACTTTCAAGATTTGTAGAAAGTTGGATAACAAATATTTGGGGTTTTGTGGTCCATACTGTCTCTATCACAACTACATGACGATGCCACATTAGTGAAAAAGCCATAAACAATACATACGTCAATGAGAATAGCTGTATTCTAATAAAACTTTATTTACAAAAGCAGGTACCAGGTTGGATTTGACTCCTGCGCTATAGTTTCTGATTCCTGTACTAGAGAATTTGGTAACTGGGATGTTTAAAGACATTGGATTTTGTTTACTATTATTCAAAAATGCATGATTATTTTAAAAAATTGCAATACAGAAGAACATAAAGAAAATTAACAATCATCTTTAGATCATCACTATCAGATCAGTATATTGTCTTTCAGTTTTTATTGAGTTGTTTTATATACTGTGAGTCTGCTGTTTAAACAATTTTATATCTTGTTTTTATCCTTAGCATGACATTGTAAGCTTTTAATATGTTATTTTAAACTCTCTATTGGCATTATTTTTAATGGCTATATGACAGTTCTCTGAGTAAATATTCCAAAGTAGAAGTTACATAAGCTAACATCCCTCCTCTATTAACTATTTAGGGTTTTTCCCATTGTTTATCTTGGAAAAAATACTACAGGGAAGACAGTCATCCATTTTCCATTGTGTTTTAAATTATTTCCGTAGGTTGGTCTTTAAGAAATGGAATTATTGGGTAGAGGTTTTGAACGCTTGAAGGCTCTTATTATGTATTACCAAATAACTTTCTAAAGGGGCTCATTCTCATGTACATTGCCAACAGTTATGTATAACCAAGCTTACTTTAGTGAATCCTCTGCATCACCAGGACTTGCCATTAAAATAAATAATATCTGTGTTATATTATGTAAAAAATGTTATCATTGTTTTAATTCATATCTTTATGTTGGACTTTTCCCCCCTATTTATTATTGGCATTATTTTCCCTTTTGTGACTTTCATATTCATGACAAGAGCATTTTCTAGCATTAATTAATCTTAAGAACATAAGTGAAAGATATTTTCTCAATAAAAATAAGAGCTATGAATTGCTGAATGCTATGTACCAGACAATTATATATAATTTTGTGTGTGCATATAATTTTATCTAATTTTATTTAAGCCTCACAGTGACATTATACTGCTGCTATCAAGCCCTTTTGTGCAGTCTGATATCCCATCCATGTTGAGTGGCATATAAAGTTTAGAGAATGGATTTAGTTGGCATTTGCTCCGAATCTCTTTCTGTTTCCTCCCCAATAACACTAGCCCACAATGATTAAGCATTTAGATCTAGGGAATTTCCCAAATATTGTATACGTATTATCTCAGTTCAATCTCAAAATAACTCCATAATGTAGGTATTCTTACTATTTTATCAATAAGGAAGCAGAAGTTCTGAGAACCAGAGTACTTTATGTCAGTCACTATGACTTGTAAGTGGCATAGGCAGGGAGCTGGTGCACCTGCCTGCAAATCCCATCACTAAACACTGCTACTGTGAAGCCTCTTCCTTCTTCCCTGTTCCTAGGTTTTGGATTCTTGGTCCTGTACCCCTTCTCTATCTGTTTTTTATACCTTTGTTTGGGGATGCCTCTTTGGGCCTCAGCTTCTAAAATGGCTTCATTTTACTCTGTCCTCTAGTTTTGCTATACATGTGCATAAACAGACATGCACAACACACACACACACACACACATACACACACACATACACACAATCTCAGATGACAAAGCTTTGCTCCAGAATGCTTCTTAGGGGAGAGGAGACACAGCCTCAAGTGGTAAGCTCCTTCTTCTATGTGGAACTTCTTCAGTGGAAGAACTCAAGCATTAAAATATTAAAAATTACCTTCTTCTAGATAATTTACATAAATGAGATGAGTCCAGATTTAAACTTTAGCAGGGTGAGATCAGATTATGTGATTTTCATAAGGTTGGTGCTCTAGTTTACATGTGTGAGGGCCTTCATAGTCAAATATTTTTCTCTATGCAAATAAGCTTCAAACAAACAGCACTGCTGATCCCCACCCTTTGGATTCTCTTTCATGTCCTTTTAATTTCCCTTTTGGCCCACATCAAGAACCACATATTTGAATATCATGTAGGATTTAGTTTTTAAATTTGGTTGTGGTTTGTACTTAGAAAAACTGCTTGATACTGCAAAGGTATACTTCTGCAGTTTGTGTTTACTTACAAGTTCAAAGAGGTCTTTTCTTGTTTCAACCTAGTCTCTTTTCAGAGTCTAGAGTCTAGATAATGTTGGACTGATGCTTACCAAATAGCATGTTGCTGAAGCATCCCAAACGGTCACAATGGATCTTCTTGACTCGTAACTCATCCTAGATCCCAGTATTTTAAACACCTGCCCAGACTAGAAGGTGGAAAGGACACAGCAGTTACCCAGACCTATTGTCTGTTTCCGCATAATATGCCCTGTAAGTGTTTGTCCAGTATCAGATTTAATACCACTTAAGGGGATGCCTGGGCAAGATCATCCCACATCTGGATAATGCAACCGCTGGGAATCACCCTCATCTCTCAGTGAAAGTTGTTCTTGGAATTTCCTTCTTGTACTCTTCTTTTGAACTCTACATTTTGCAAGCTAAATTTGATCAGAGCAAATATTGCCAATGCCCTGGCTTAAATGGAGAAATTTAGAAATATTTGTGTAGAAATTATAAAACTGTACAGGAGAACTGACCACCTTAAAATCACCAGCATTGTTTTCACTGGACAGGCAAATTTTACTAGGATACTGAAACATTTCTCCAGGTTGAATACCATCAATTCTCAAGCTGTTAGGCTGTGTCATGGCCCCATTCAGAGAAAAGTGATGGCCTCATAGGCTTCCACTTTGGTCAAGCTGGTGGCCCCACGTTCACTTCCCTGGACCCATTCTCAGCATTCTGAGAAGCCCTGTATTGAGGGATCTCTTCTTGAATCAGAATTACCATTCTTGGGGTATGTGCAACATAATTGCTTCTACCTAGAATAGAGTCTCAGTCTGAGATCATAAGATTAGCAGATACAAAGGCAGAGAGATTACCTAGTCTCACCTCATTTTTACAACTATGCTATGAAAGAGATCCTAGATTTACCCCCAAGTTCAGAGAGTAAGAAACAAGGGTTATAGAGACAACATGATTGTAAATACAAATATCAGTTGAACATTTGAGGCGACCACTGTTTTGCCCATGTGATTCTGCTTTCCAATTCCAAATCATTTATGATCCCTTTATAGTGAGTGACACAATTTTCCTGACAGTAGAGAACAGTAGAAATTTCAATAGAGTTAGAATGAAACAGTTTTAGATTTGAATCCTGCTTATGCATTTCATAAGTCTTGCCTACTTGGGCAAACTCCATAATCTCTTTAAGCTCCAGTTTCCTGATGGAGATAATAACACATGTCTTGCTGAATATTTGTGAGACTTCAACATTCTAAAGTATGTGAAAATTTAAAGTATGGATCTTGGAACACAGTAGGGGTTCATAATGTTATTTTTCTCCCTGTCTGTCATCTTTTCCTTTTCACTCCTTCTCTTCTTTCTTTCTCTTTTTCTTTGTCTTTGTCTTCCTTCCATGCAAAGTCTAGTTATTAGTAAAGTTCGCCTTTCGATTCCAAGTTCAGTCTTCTTCTGGAAGGCTAGTCTGAATCCAGGGAAGTGGTGCATTTATGGGCTAGGGTAGGAATAAGGCAAAATTCTGAACTAAAAGTAAATAGAAACATTCATTTGGAGGATGAACTTGCAGTGATCTCCAAAGACAAAGGAGAAGAGTCTGATGCTGAATTTGGGTCTGACCATATTTCTAATGCACTTCTCAGCAGAGCACTCCCACCCTTGGCTTCTCCTATTCATTCATATGATTCTAGCTTCTTCTAAACATATGTTCTCAAAATGTGTTCCCCAGACAACATCAGCATCACCTGGGAACTTCTTAGGGAAGCCAATGTTTAGACCGCATCCTAGACCTACTAAATCAGAAACTCTGGATGTGGAACCCAGAAATTTATATTTTAATAAACCTTCCAGGTCCCCCTAATGCATGCTCAAGTTTGAGAACCACTGCCCTTCACCAGTTTTACTTCAGGTGTCCCCTCCTACACCAAGGAAAAAACAACCTTAAAACTTGACATTAGACTGTCAAATCTTAAACAGGTGTACTCCCATGTGAGCCTTAGGTTAGCAAATGCTCTAACTAAATACAGTACTTCAGGCTAGGATCCTGATATGGGTCAGGGATGTTGATTCAGCTAACTTGTTTCTCCAAAAAATGCTTTTGAAGTGTCTGAGTTAAATAAACATTTGCAATAAACCCAAACTTTACTACTTGGCCTCTTTCATTAAGTCCTTATCAAAATCCTCTCTTGGAGCCTGTTCAAAGGAGATTCTGAAGACAAGACAGGCTTATAACTCCTGCTTCCCAGGTCATAGGATTCATGTGCTATGAGAACCATACTGCTGCTGCATGCTTTCATCACTCTGCCCCATCCCCTGAAACATTCAGAGTAAATATTTCTTCTTAATAAAAATGAATATGAGAAAATTTTAACGTCCACAACTGTCCTGCAAGATATAAGTTTTTTTTATATATACATCAGGAAACCCAGTCAGTGATTGGTTGCTAGAGCAGATGCTGTTAATTTCACACTCCATGTCCCTGAAGCTCGCTGCTGAGTTCACCTGAAGCTTACAGCTTCTTACTTCAAGTGCTTCTCAACCCATCAGACCTGCAGCTAGAAATTGCCAGGGGTAGCTCTCACACGGTGAGAGGAAAGAGACAGAGGATACATATCCTAGCTGGCCTGTCCCTTGGCAGGAAAAATCTGAGGTTTACACGGTGACTCAAATGGTCCCCAGAAGGACTGAACCCCTACAGTGACAACAGCTCATTCAGACCCCTCTTTATTGCTTTCTCTCCCTTCTGTCTCACTTTCCTCCGTTCCTTCCTTATTTGAGATCAAATTCCAAATAAATTCCTGTGCTCAAGTTTTTATTTCAGAATCTACTTCAGGAACTCATACCAAAGTAGTTGGATGACTTGATCAATGTTGTACATATATTACATGAGTGCAAAAGTAATTGCAGTTTTTGCATGGTCGGAATTTGCCATTTGATATTGGAATATGTTCTTACAGAAATGTGGTCATGTTACACATCATTTTAATGGACATTTCTCAATTTATATTTTTTGATAAGGACTTATTGCTTGATGTTTATTTTATGTTTATTTTAGACTATGGAAATAATATCAGACAAAAAGCAGATTAGAGCAATTTTCTTATTCGAGTTCAAAATGGGTTATAAAGTAGCAGAGACAACTCGCAACATCACCAATGCCTTTAGCCCAGGAACTGCTAATGAACGTACAGTGCAGTCATTGTGCAAGAAGTTTTGCAAAGGAGACTAGAGCCTTGAAGATGAGGAGCATAGTGACCAGCCATTGGAAGTTGACAAAGACCAAGTGAGAGGAATCATTGAAGCTGATCCTCTTACAACTACAGAAGAAGTTGCCAAAGAACCCAGTGTTGATCACTGTATGGTCTTTTGGCATTTCAAGCAAATTGGAAAGGTGAAAAACTCAATAAGTGGGTGCCTCGTGAGCTGAGCAAAAATCCAAAAAAATCATCATTTTGAAGTGTTGTCTTCTTTTATTCTATGCAACAACAATGAACCATTTTGCAATCGGATTGTGATGTGCAATAAAAAGTGGATTTTATATATGGCAACTAGCAATGGCCAGCTCAGTGGTTGGCCTGAGAAGAAGCTCCAAAGCACTTCTCAAAGTCAAACTTGCACCAAAAAAAGGTCATGGTCACTATTTGGTGGTCTGCTGCTGGTCTGATCCATGACAGCTCTCCGAATCCTGGCGAAACGATTACATTTGAGAAGTACGCTCAACAAGTCAATGAGCTGCACCAAAGACTGGCGTCTGCAGCTGGCATTGGTCAACACAAAGGGTCCGATTCTTCTCCACAACAATGCTCAACTGCACATTGCACAACCAGTGCTTCAGAAGTTGAACGAATTGAGCTACATAGTTTTGCCTCATCTACCATATTCACCTGACTTCTCGCCAACTGACTATCACTTCTTCAAGTATCTCGACAACTGTTTGCAGGGAAAACACTTCCACAGCCAGCAGGATGCAGAAAATGCTTTCCAAGAGTTTGTCAAATTCTGAAGCACAGATTTTTAGGCTACAGGAATAAACTGACATTTCTCATTGGCAAAAATGTGTCTATTGTAATGGTTCCTATTTTGATGAATAAATATGTGTTTGAGCCTAGTTATAATGATTTAAAATTTATGGTCTGAAACTGCAATTACTTTTGCAACAACCTAGGATTCATCCCATATTCTACCATATTGCAAAGAAAATGTAAGATTCTGGTGTTGAGTTTGAATACTTCATTTTTGTTGATATTCCCCAAGGACCTGGCATTGTGCAAGCATGTAAGAGATGATGGGGGCTAATTTAGAAAATCAGCAACTGTTGAATTCTCACCTTCCCAAACCCCTCAGCTTTTGAAGAGCAAACTAAATTTGACAATACACTTTTGTATCTCCTATTACTGTTGACTTTCCCAACATCTATATGACATGCACAGGACCATACTACCCAACAGGAAATAAGTTCTTAATTAATTGAATAAATGAGTAAATCATATGGTACATTTCACAATAGACAATAAGGTCCTGAAATTTTGAATCACACCAAAGGTCACACTGCTGATTAACAACCCGGCAGAAGTAAAAGCCCTGCATCTTCAGGACTAATTTAGTGTTTTTCCTATTCCATCTTGTCATACCCTTTAAGGGTAAATTTTTCCCAATATTTTTCCAACACTGGAAGAAAACTTATATGGTGGAAAGCAATCTATTATAAGAAAGTAACTGTCCAGAACAAATTTATAGTGAAAAACTCTAGTTTGTGTTTTTGAACAAATAAGGTCTTTTGGCAGCTGAATATGAAAGATGTAATGACTGGTACAGCCCACACTCAGAGCGGACTGTGACCAGAGGACAACTCTGAGCCAGAATCTTTGGGGGCTGTTATATTCTTCAGGCCACAGCACTCTGAAACGTTGACAAAGTCTTGTAACATTCTTTTGTCTAGGAGTCAGTAAGCATGTTTTAGACATCTATTATGTGCAAAGCCCGAGGCTAGACATTTCTCATAATGTATGTATGATAATAAATTGCTCTATATCTTGTTTTTTCATCTACTGCTATGCCAAATACAGGCCTCCATCCTAATGTGAGACACCTAATGGTATAAGACATCTTATGGATATTATCGAAATAGCTCCTAATCTGAAGTTTGCATTAGGTTTTTGGTAAATACACTTTATCAAGTTATAGAAGTTCTCGTTTGCAGTTTGTGGAGAGTTTGTCGTGAATGGATATTAAAACTTATTTATTGAGAATAGTCATAAGATTTTAAAAAATTTGTTAATATAGTAAATTAACAAATTAATTTTAAATTAAATTAATTTTCTAATGCTAAACCAGCCTTGATAACCTTGGGGGAATAAAAACCCTAGTTGGTGATGACATATTCTCATTTTTATTTACTACTGGAGTAAGTAGGCGGATATTTTGCTTAGGTTGTGTATCCGTGTCATGAGTGATATGGCTTATAATTTTCCTTAGTTCTTTTCATTTTGTCGGGTTTTCTTATCAAGATTATTCAAGCCTCATAAAATGACTTTGGAAGTGTTCCCTTTTTTTCTACATTTGGAAGAGTTTATTTAAGACTGGAATTATTTGTTCCTTTAATATTTGGTAAAACGTATCCAGATAACCGTCTGACCTAGAGTTTTCTTTGTAATGAGATTTTAAACTACCAGTTTGATATCTTTATGTTTATAAAAAAGATCAAGTTTTCTATTACTTATTAAGCCAGATTTGGTGAGCTTTATATTTATAGGAATCTTTCTATTTTCTCTGTGCTTTCATGTTCATTGATATAAAGTTGTTCTTAATATCTCCATTATATTTTTAACCTATTCCTTAACTGCACTTATGTTCCTCTTTTGATTTTTTGACCAATTTTGTCAGACATTTATTTATTTTATTAGGTTTTGTGTGTGTGAACCATTTTTTTGGCTTTGTTGAATCTCACCATTATATACTTATTTCCTGATTTAGTGTGCCTAGTGTTTCCTAGGGAGTACCTAGTGAACCACAATTGTGGAAGGGGCAGGAAGGGAGCAGAACTTTGGAGAGGGAGATGTTTAGTAACAGTGCTGGCCTCATGAGAGACACCACCAACCCATGGGAAGCTCTGGAGCTAAAGTTACCCATCAGAGTTTTCTTGTGTGGGACCAAAATGGCTGAGCCTGTGCACCCTGTCTTGATCAGTCATTGGATATGGGCTGCCTCAGGAAGGGGCAAGGCCTTGAGGGAGATACCTACTTGTGTCTTAGACAATCTCAGAAGGTGATGCCAGCTATATGCTGTCAACTAAAAATACTCCTAGCAGTTGGGGGAAATATCTTTCCTTGAAGCATCACCTTTTCAATAAACCTTTATTGTCTTCATCTTTAGCTTTTTCCATTTTTTTCCAGTCTCTTAAATTAGAAGTTTATCTTATTAATTTTCAACTGCTTTTCTTTTCTAATATGAACATTTGGGGATAAAATTATGTCTAAATGCTACTTTAGCTGTATCGAACAAGTTTTGGCATATGTATCTTTATTATTGTTCAAGTCTATGTATGAGTTACTTAAGAACAAATTTCTGAATTTTGGCACACAGAATTTTATAGTTACATTTTTGCTTTTTCCCAGTTGATAGAATTCGCAATGAGTTCTCTATCTTATAGTTAAAGTGACAATTCCAAAGTGGAAAACTGTTCACATCACTTCAAAGATTCAAACCCATTCAAGGGCTCCCCATTGCCTCCAGAATAAAGTCTAAACTACTAAATGCACTTAAAGGCTCTTGCTGATATGACTTGAACTTAATTCTCCCTCATCACTCCTGCACCCTCTTGCTATTATTTAACCTAATTTTGTTTATGTCCTCCATCTAGCCAAGTGTGGACTTGCCTTCAGGCCTATTGACCTTTCATAGACCGTTTTTTTCTTTTTTTTTCTTTTTTTTTACACAGACTCTTGCTCTATCACCCGGCTGGAGTACAGTGGTGCAATCTCTGCTCACTGCAATCCCCACCTCCCCCTATCAAGCGATTCTCCTGCCTCAACCTCCTGAGTAGTTGGGATTACAGGCATGCACCAATACGCCCAGCTAATTTTTGCATTTTTAGTAGAAACAGGGTTTCACCATGTTGGCCCGGATGGTCTCAATCTCTTGACCTCGTGATCTGTCACCTTGGCCTCCTGAAGTGCTGGGATTACAAGTGTGAGCCACCGTGCCCGGACCTTTTTTTTTCTTTCCAAATTTATCCTTTAGGTATGTTATAGATATCTCTACCTTTTGAAATTCTTCTTATGTAGCCTTGCATAAAGCAAGTACCTTCCCTCTGTGTTTCCATGATGTTTTGCTCCCACACACTTTACCTCATTATATTGAAATTGCATATTCAAGAGACCACATCTTTTAATTGGACTCTAAACTCCATGAAGGCGAGAAACACATATATATCTAATTCTCTCTTGTATTTCTAGTGCATTATTTAGTATATGTAGGTATTCAATTTATATTTATCAAATAATAACAGATACCAATTATTATCTACTATTTGTTAGAAATTGTGCAAAGGTTAGTGTGGTAGGCAGAATAATGGCTTCCCAGAGAGGTCCACATTCTAATTCCTAGAAACCAGGAAAATGTTATGTTACGTGGTAAGGGGGAGTTATGGTTGCAGATGTTAACTAAAGTTGCCAACTCATCAGCTGACCATGAGAGGGAGATATTATCTTGTATTACCTTAGTGAGCTCCCAGTGTAATCACAGAGTCCTTACATGTGAAAGGAGGGGACAGAAGAGTCAGTGCTGGAGTGTTACAGCATGAGAAAGTCTCAACTGGCCACTGCTGGCTTTGGAGAGGGAAGGCTACCCTAATCCAAGGAGGGTGGGCAGCCTCCAGAAGCTGGAAAAGGCAAAGGAATGGATCAACCCCTAGAGCCTCCAGAAAAACTGCAATGTTGTAATTGCCTTATGGTGAGCCCACTGAGATCTATTTTAGATTTCTAACCTCCAGAAATATAAGATAATGACTTTTAGTTGCTTTTTGTTATAACAGCATTAGAAACCTAGTATAGATTCTGGTAGCTAGAAGTGGGGTGCCGCAATAACAAATAACTAAAAATTTGGATGTGTCTTTGGAATTGGTCAAGGGGCAGTGGCTGGAAGAATTTTGAGTAGCATGTTAGGAAAAGCTTACATTCTCTTGAACAGACTGTTAGTAGAAATATGGAGTTAACAATTCTGCTAATGAGGACTCAGAGGAAAGTGAAGAACACAGTAAAAAATATATGTGTGATTTTATAGACTACCTAAATTGTCATATGTAGACTGTTGGTAGAAATACAAATATTAAAGGTTCTGTTGGTGAGGGTTCAGACAGGATTGTTATTGGAAAATGGAGAAAAGAGACATCTTTGTTATGCACTAGCAGAATGCATACCAGAATTATGTCCTGAAATTATTTGAGAAGTAAAAATTATACATGATGAACTTGATATTTATCTGAGGAAATTTCCTAACAAAATGTTGAAGTGTTAGCTTGACTTTTTCTTGTTACCCATAAGAAAATACGAAAAGAAAGGGAGAGATTTTGGGGAAATGTTCATCAAAAGGTCTCGTGAACTTGATCTGAGAAATTCTCAGCCTATTTACATACTTAAGAGACCTCAGGAAATGGTCTAATAGGTAAAAGAGTAACACATTAAAAAATTAAATTGTTCTGTAAAATTGACCTGAGAATTTTGAATTACAGGGACAGTCTAAGTAGGTGATTTTAAGGGGTCCAGAAAGAAAAATTGTAAAAAGTAAGAGAAGATAGAAAAATAGAAGTCTAGTAATATGGTGGGAAGCTTTGAACTGAGGAGAAATGGTAGTCAGCAACAAAGTTCCAAAAGCTGGAATGACTCAGAGATACAGGAATTGAAGTGTCTAATAACTGATACTGAATTGTTTGTTATGATGCCCTGTAGAATGTTTCCTGTCCCCAAACTTCAGTCAAATATGCTGGAAGGAAGGGACCATGTAAATTCTACAGGACCAAAAAGGGACACTATTTGAGTTAGGTGAGAGAGAAAAAGAAATCAGAGAAAAATGGGACAAAACTGCTTAGAAGTGTAATTCCTGAAAATGAATTCCAAGATCTTCCTCTGAAGATCTTGGAAAGAGCTGGAAGAAGGTTATGATGGAGATTACTTTGAGTTTCCTTCTTTATGGGATATCAATTCTTGAGGTGATGTTGTTTAAAGAAATAAAGGAGAGGGTGACATCAGTAACCTGTTATAGTGAGAACACTCAGGCACCAGATATCTGGATCCACTAGGAAAGTCACATCAAAAATGAGCATTTGTTTCATTTGATTCACCATAAAAAAGAAATTAACAATGGTGTCTGTTTCATGCACACAGATGTTCATTGCAGCGCTATTCACAATAGCAAAGATGTAGAATCAACCTAAATGTTCTAAATGACAGACTAGGTAAAGAAAATGTGGTACATATACACCATGGAATACTATGCAGCCATAAAAAATAATGAGATCATGTCTTTTGAGGGAATATGGATGGAATTGGAGGCTATTATCCTTAGCAAACTAATCCAGGAACAGAAAACCAAATACTACATGTCCTCGCTCACAGTAGGTGCTAAATAATGAGAACTTATGAACACAAAGAAGAAAACAACAGACATTGGGGTTTACTTGAGAATGGAGGGTGGGAGGAGGGAAAGGAGCAGAAAAGATAACTGCTGGGTGCTGGGCTTAGTACCTTAGTGATGAAATAATATGTACAACAAACCCCCCCATCACATGTGTTTACCTATGTAACAAACATTCACATGTACCCCCAAACCTAAAATAAAAGTTAAACAGAAAAAAAATGCAATGGTGTCTGGGATATTCTAGTTTCATTTCTCACTACTCTGGTAAGCAGGAGTTTAATCTTAGGACGCTCCCTACGTGGTAGTAAACTCTAATGCATTTCGGAGAGGATGCAACTTGACAGAAACAAGTGAATTGCACAGAGTCTCAGTTGCTGTAATGAGTTCACTCTCCTCCAAGGTTACTAGAGGTTTGGACTGAGATATGCATTCACAACCATGTGGTTAGAGAATTCGTTGTTTGTACCAAGTTTTCTAATTGCTGAGACAGTCATATGAGCATGTTTTCCATCCCAATACAGAACTAGTGGTTCCAGAATTTTTTTTTGTCTCTCTTTCTCTGATTTATAAAATAAGTAGGTATTCACAGGAAGAAGTCACTCATCCTCTCATCTTAATGCTATTATCCTTGTTTATTTGTATCTCAGTTTTTGCATTCAGTCCCATTTTACATATCTGCAAACCTGGTATGCATAATATTGTATGTTATACTATTTTTCTCTTAACATTGTGTTGCAAACATTTCTTCATATTTTCACATTCTTCACGATTATTACTATTAAACTACATAGTATACCATAATTTGCAGGCCACATAGAACCATCAGGTTGTATCCAAATTGTTATTATATATAATGCTACAATAGACTCTTTTATGCCCTGTTTCCTTGCTGTGATTTCCTTAGCACAAACTCATTGGAACAAAATGTTTGGTTTAATTCATTAATGCATCTTTTTCAAGTCATCTTAACTACTGTTTCTTGATGGACAAGACAGGTATTAAAATACAAACACATTAAAAAGATCAGCCGGGCGTGGTGGCTCAGGCCTGCAATCCCAGCACTTTGGGAGGCCAAGGCGGGCAGATTGCCTGAGGTCAGGAGTTCAAGACCAGCCTGGCCACATGGTGAAGCCCTGTCTCTACTAAAAAATATATAAAACTTAGCCGGGCATGGTGGCACATGCCTGTAAATCTAGCTACTCAGGAGGCTGAGGCAGGAGAATTGCTTGAGCCCAGGAGAGGGAGGTTGTAGTTAGCTGAGATCGTGCCACTGCACTCCAGCCTGGCTGACAGAGCAAGACTCTGTCTCAAAAAAAAAAAAAAAAAAAAAAAAAAGATCTTGGGGTTTGCTACTTATATTGCTTAATGCAAATGACTGCAGTAACCTTTAAATATGATATACTCAACACAGAGGACATAATTTCTTCCATATATTAAATACCACCTTTGCCAGAGACATCTTACTTTTCCAACCTTTGCTTTTAAGATATAGTCTGGAGTGGGTGACATTTATTTTTACTGATTTGATTGGTTATTGTCATTGATGGTGACATTCCTTTAGAATTCAGATCATCCTGAAAATCGGTGTGCATTTGCATTTACTTTTGACAAAATTATTCACCAAGAATGTTCTAGAAAAAAATAGCTGGCTGGTATTGGAGACAGTTGTTAACCCTACTCTAGAAAATAGTGTGTTTGGTAACTGCAAAGATAACTTAAAGCTGAAGGAGAGTCATCTTTTCAGTTCTGTTGGTTGCCTGAGATATGCTTGTTGTTAAGAAACACATCAGTTTGGATGCTAGGCGTTTGATGACTTTGACGGCTTTGATGACTCTGACTTGGTTTAGAGAAATTGATCGGTAGAACTTGGTATTGGATGATCATCCATGGAGACAAGAATGAGATTTCTTTGTAAAATGAAGAATGAGATAAATGAAAAGGGATCAGTTGTTTTATGTTAACTATGTTTATAGATGTTGACAACAAATTTATACAATGTAAACCAATTTATAATATGGTTAAACAAATCTTCTGTAGTCTTTTCTCAGCAGCAGTTTCCGCAGATAGTCTCATCCTCATATCTGTTCCCAGACCTAGTGCTACTTAAATTACTAGTGATTTAAATTATCCCTTTTACTCACTGTATGCTTCCTGTGGGTACAGATTTCCTATTTGAACCATATATGTGCCTTAGCACATAGCAAACCATGCAAAAATTTTTTGAATGTGTGAATCAGAAGTTTGCCTACCTCAGTAGTAGTATCTAGCCCTTCAAATTTCATGGTTCACTTTATTTTTTCAAAATGAGTTTGGTAGCCAACGGGGCTACAAACTTTTATTTCTTCAAAATTGAATACATAAAACAAAGCATAACAAAAGTCAGTTCTTACTGGACACGAACACCTGCTGAAAACAAGTATGAACTGAAAAAATTATAAAACAATAATCTGAAATCAGTGCACAAAAACAGGCAGATCCTATAAAGGAGCCATAAAAACTTGGAGAAAGGGATGGCATGGGGTGGGTTAGCCACTATGTATGGCTTTTAGCATGACAGAAGAGTGAATCAGTGCCACATAGTATAGCTAACACTTCAACAGAAAATATGCAGTCTTTCTGACAATATGACACAGTTCAGGGCAATCAAAACCACTGGGAAGTGAGTAGGTAAAGGATTTCTGGAAACAAGACAGCAGAGAGAGCAAGTCAAAAATATTAGCTGGTGGCTGAGTATGTTTGTATGAGGCAGACTCAAAACAACACGGATTAAGATAAAAGCACTAAATAACATTGCACTCAAGAAACAGGCTTTGTAGCTTTAGTATGACTAAGTTAATTTATGGTTCAAATGAAAACATTAACATATTTGAAGGAATACCACAGAATTTAGAGTTCAGAACATGGCTCAACATTATTTGATATATAACTGGGAAAATGTAACATTTTCAAGAGAAAAGGCAATCAATGAAGGTAAAATCCAAGATAACTACAATGTTAGAAATAACAATAAATGGACTTTAAGGCAGCTATTATTACTGTTCTTAGTGACATAAAGAATAATATGGTCAGAATAAGAAATAGAAACCATAAAAAGAAATTTAAAAATTATAGAAATAATAATTAAAAAATTTTAGTAGATGGAGTTACAAACAGGAAAAAGAAAAAAGTGAACTTAAAGATAGGTCTGTAGACATTATCCAATCTAAAGTAAAGTAGGAAAAAAGGTTTTTTAATTAATGAAAGACCAGATTCTTAGGGAGTTGTGGGACACAGCACATGGTCTAACATATATGGAATTGGAGTCAAAGAAGGTGAAGAATGGGACAGAAATTTTATTTTTATAATGGCTAAAACTTCCTCAATATCATAAAAGACTTCAATGTATGAACTAATGAAGTTCAGTAAACTCAAATATGATAAATGCAGATAAAAAATACAGGGACATTATAACTAAATTGCTGACCAAAGAGAAAAGATGTTTCTAGAATATCTAGAAAGCAGTGAGAGAAAACGTACATGTTGCATATAGAGGGACAATAATTTATAAAGACAGCTGGCTTCTCCTCTGAAACTATGGAAATTAAAAGACAGTGAAACATGTCTTTATAAAGCACTGAAAACAAAAATGAAAAAAACCTGTCAATGTAGAATTCCATATCCAGTAAATGTATCCTCCAAAAAAACTGATCTGAAGACATTTTTAGATAAACAAAAACTGAGAAATTTTTGTCATCAGTCTCAGACTATAAAGAAGGTATTTCACACTAAAGAAAATGATACTAGAAGGGAATTTAGATCTTCAGAAACAAATGAAAAGTAGTAGATATTCTAAATATCTGTGTAAATATAAAATAACATTTTATCTATTATTAAAAGGCATCTGATTGTTTACATCAAAAATTTTAACATTTTCTTGTGGGTTTATAATACACAGAGGCCTCACAAAGCTATGACAATGCTGGCAGAGAAAGAAATGGATCAATATGTTTGCACATTTTCTATATTTTATGTGAATTAAAACAGTATTAATTCTAAATATATTATGAAAATTAAGATGGTAATTTGTAAATTCTAGACCAACCACTAAAAAATGTATACAAAGAGGTATGAAAAGAACTTCAGCAGGTAATATGCTAAAGAGGAAATACAGTAGCCATTAGAAGGCAAGATCCATTAAAGAAGGGATTTTTTTTTTTTTTATTGCTTTACTCCTACAATAGTGCCTGGTATAAAGTTGATGCTCAAAAATCTATTTTTCCATAAATAAATGAATGAATGTATTATGCCCCTGAAAATGCTACTTTTTACAACTTTATCGAGGCATAATTGACAAAATTAAAATTATATATCTATTAAAGATATGCAACTTAATTTTTTGATATACATATCCATTATGAAATAGTTACCCAATCAAGCTGGTTAACATATCCAACACATGACATAGTTATCATTTTCTTTACTTTTCTTTTGAAAATGGTATTAATGTACCCTTAACTTAGGTTTTTATTTCTTCTTTATCTCTTTTACTGGAGATAAATAAAGGCTTGGAAGAAATGCAACATAATACTATTGATTATTTCTGAAGTGTGGTGGGATGGTAAGATGGGTGATAAGGGTCAATGTAGTATAGTAGTCAGAGGTACAGACCTGAAATCAGACTGCTTGTGCCAGATTCTTGTCGCTACCACTTACTAACTGTGTTTCTTGAGGCATGTTGTTATTTTCTCTGAACATCCATTTTCTAGGTATAAAATGAGAACAAAAGCACCTAAATCAAAAAGTTGTCAGCAGGATTCAATTAAAAGATAGCAATAAAATGCTTGATATAGTTCCTGGCACATAGTAAGTACTCAATAAATACTAAGTTTTCCCTCAGATTCCAAGTTTTCTGTAACACATCATTTTACTTTTAGCATTAAAAAATGTTATTATTGTTATGTTGTTCTATTTCTGAAAAACGCTAGCATGATCATACACATAGAAAATATAAAACAATTGACAAAATAACTCCTGGAACCAATAAGCAAATGTAGCAAAGCTGTAGTATACAAGGTTAATATACAAAAGTCAATGGCTTTCCTATATATCAGTAATGGACAAGAGACATTTGAAATTAAAAACATATTGCTGTTTACATTATCATCAAAATAAATATTTAGCTATAAATCTATCAAAATATGTATAAGGTCTATATGAGGAGTAAAAACTCTGATGAAAGGTATCAAAGAAGAACTAAATAAATGAAGAGATACTCCATGTTCATGAATAGGAGAACTCAATATTGTCAAGAGGTCACTTCGTCCCAGCTTGTTCTAATGCAATTCCAATCAAAATCCCAGGAAGTTATTCTGTGGATATCAACAAAGTAATTTGAAAGTTTCTATGAAAAAACAAATGACTCAGAATAGTAAACCCAATATTTAAGGGAAAGAATAGAGCAAGAGGACTGAAATTACCTGACTTCAAGACTTACTATGAAGCCACAGTGATCAAGACAATGTAGTACTGACCAAAAAAAAAAAAAAAAAAGGATTAGCAGAACACAGAATGGAACAGAAAGCTCATAGACTCACATAAATGTAGTCAATTGATCTTTGACAAATGAGCAAAGACAATACAATTGAACAAAAACAGTCTCTTCAGCAAATGGTACTAGAGCAATTGGACCTTCGCGTGCAGAAAAATGAGTCTAGACATAGCTCTTACATCCTTCACAAAAATTAACTCAAACTAAATTACAGACCTAAATGTAAAACCAAAGCTGTAAAACTCCGAAAAGGTAACATAGGAGAAATTTAGATGATCTTGGGTGTGAAGATTATATATGCAATCAAAAGCGTGGAAGAAATAATTAACCTGGATATTATATAATTGATAAGCTAAACTTTATTAAAATTAAAAACTTCTGATGGCTGAAAGATAATGCCAAAAGAATGATAATACAAGCCACAGACTGGGAGAAAATATTTGCAAAAGACACACCTGATAAAGGACTGTTATCTTAAATATACAAAGAACTCCACAATAAGAAAGCAAATGCCTTGATTAAAAAATGGGCCAAATACCTTCACAGACACTTTACAGAAGAAAATATAAGGCAGTGGATAACCATATGAACAGATGCTCCCTAATGTATATCATCGAGAAATGCAAATTAAAACAACAGGATAACGCTACATGCTTATTAGATTGGCCAAAATGCAGAACACTGATAGCACCAATGCTGGCAAGAATGTGGAGTTACAGGAACTCTCGTTTATTACTGGTGGGAATGCAAAATGTTACAGCCACTTCAGAAGTTAGTTTGTTTCTTACAAAACAAAACATACTGTTACCCTATGATCCAGCAAACATAATCTTTGGTATTTACCTAAATGAGTTAAAAATGTAAGTCTGCACAAAACCCTTCACACCAATTTATATGAGAGGTTTATTTAAAAATTCCTAAACTTAGAAACAACCAAGCTATCCTTCAGTAGATTAGATAAATAAAATGTGACACATCCAGGAATATTTTTAAGCTCTTAAAAGAAGATAGATAGCTCCACCAAGCCACAAAAATACATGGAAGAACTTTAAATGTATAAGTGAACTTTAAATGCATTACTAACTGAAAGAAGCTGATTGGAAAAGGCTACATATTATTCCAACTATATGACATTCTGGAAAAGGCTAAACTGTGAAGACAGTAAAAAGATTCCTTTAGGAGTTAGTGGGGAGGAGGGATAACTAGGTAGAGCACAGAAGATTTTTAGGACATGAAACTATTCTGTACTACAGTAATACTGATATTACTGATACTACAATTGTGGATACATACCATAATGTATTGTCAAAATCTATAGATGGACCAACAGCAAGAATGAACCCTAAACTCTCAACTTTGGGTAATAATGATTTGTTAACTTAGGTTCATTGATTTTAGCAAATGTACCACTGTAGTATGTCAAGTTCACAGTGGAGTAGATTGGACGTGTGTGGGAACAAGTGGTACAGGGAAACTCTCTGGTTCATTATTCTGTACAAGAGGTACAGGGAAACTCTTCTGCTTAATTATTCTGTAAACTTAAACCTGCTCTAAAAAAATAAAGTTTAAAAAAAAAAACAAAAAAAACGTGGCTTGGAAAAAATGTGGGTCTTGTTTTCTACAAAAAGGTGGAATATACAAAGAATCAGGAATATTTAAGTTTGAGAACAGGATGACTATGCACTCTGGCAGTTAAACTCTGAATTTATGTATTCATTGATGGCTTTTAGAGGAGTGGATGTCGTGGAAGGCATGTGCACACCTGTCAATTACTTGCATTTACTATCCTACAGAATGTATTTGGAAAAAGGCAGTAGTTCTCAAAGTGTAGTCCTGGACTAGCAGTGCCAGTATCACCCAGGAACTCCTTACAAATGCAAATTCTCAGGACCTGCTTCAGATTTACTGAATGAGAAACTCTCAAGATTAGTCCCAGCTATCAGTGTTTAAAACCCTCCCAGTGACTCTAATGTTTGCAAATGTTTAAGAACTACTCTCTTGAGATATGCAGATGCTGCATTCAACTAAGTTACCATCTGAGTGCTTCACAGTGTATCCATCATTCATTAAGAGTCTGTGGTTGCATGCAACAGAAACTGTTCCAGACTGACTTAAGTAAAACAAAACAAAATAAAACAAATCTACAGGAAGTTTATCTGTGAGTAATTTCCAGAATCAAATAAAGAGGGAAACAACTAGACCTCAGGAAGAGTAATCAAAGAAACAGGGTTTCATAAGGAGTGTTTCCAAATTGACATTCTTTCAACTGCCTTCTGTGCAAGTGTGACTTACTAGGAGTCAGAATTCTAGAACACAGTCACCTAGTGGCAGAGAGAGGAGGCGTTGGCACTGTGACTGATAGTCCCAGAAGGTCCATATTTAGTGGCAGTTTTAGGGACATGGGCAGCAGGGCAGGCAGAACACTCTATTTCAACTTTAAGGAGGCAGTGTGACAGAGTAGAAGTTATATGGAGTTTGACATTAGAAATATCTAGATTTCAGTCTCTCCACTCTGCTGCTTATTACCATTGGACTTTGGAGAAATTACTTAATCAGTCTGAACATCAGTTGCAAAATTAGCTGGTTTGACTTAAGGATTAGAGAAAATGTAGACAAAGGAGCTGGCACATAGTAGGTAGTGACTTTCGTTGGGCACTATCACCAATCCTTGAATCATCAACTATTGTTTATTTCACTTCCCACAGGTTTAGGGAGGCCTCCTTGGATACCATCTAGATACTAACTGTTACCCAATGGTACCCTAGGGGTCAGAATAGGCTAATACTCCTCCTAACATGTCTCATACTTACAGAGATTAAATTCAGTTGTAGATTTGTCTGAAGGTGGGGGAAAGTAACCTTTGAAATAAAGTCATTAAGATCTGGCCTTTCTGTTGTATTTCAGCAAGGGGAATGAGTCACCATTTCCCCACCTACATGTATGTGTAAATACAAAGCAAGGTTAGGCAACTACCTGCTGTTGCTTTATTCTCTGTGGCCCTAACCTTCTATGGCAGCAGCTTGTGAAATAGTAAAAAATGCAATGATTGCATGACCTAATTCAGGCCTGGTGCTTCAAGTGGGAAACATGTATGGGCCTCTCTGTGTCATACATACACTCAGAACCCTAGAGCAATTGAAACAGATCCTTGTGGAAATGAATTCAGAGCCCTACACCTACTCATTACATAACTTGAGGTTAAAGAAACAAAGCCCTGTGGATGGGTGTGCCTGGGTGTGTGAGCCAGAGAGAAATACACAAGATACCTAGAGCCCAGCCCTACTCTTACTAAGCAGAAAAGGAAAGCCAGAAAGGACATCTTTGTCGTGGGTAGCTAGAATGTTCTCTGCTCCAGAGGGTCCTGTGAGAGAAGAAAAGAGAAAATTAACATCTACTGTATGTTAGAAAACAGGCTTGGTGATGTTGCTAAGGTTATCTCAAACTTTACAACAGTTGTCATTGTTTGAGCTGAGCATGATGAAGTAACAATCCTCAGATCATGAATGAAGAAACTGAAGCTCAGGAAAACGAAGTCAAATTGCTAATGAATGGTAGTGGCCAGCTCGTAACTGAGATCTGTGTGGCCATAGATCCACATTCTAGCTCTGCACCTTGCTGTCAGTGAGAGAGAGACATGGTCAGGCTTCCAGTCCTATGTGGCTCTATCCCAGTGAGGTAGTGTGAGATGAAAGTCAGACTGCCATCACTCTTACTCAATAGATATTCACAGCACACCAGAAATGAATTTTCTTTCCACTGCATCTTTCTGGAGTAGAAAAAGATGTGCACTATTCTCATAGCCAAAAACTAGAAGGGGCTATATACTTGATACAAAGAGATAAACATGGAAGCTTCTCATGCTCATCTTTGTCTTTGTGCAGGATTCTCAGCAAGAAAGAAAGAAGAAAATAGACTCAAAAGGCAGAGGACTTTACAGCAAGTTTTTTCTTACTGTTTATTTTTCAATCTTGACAATGACCATGAAAATTTAGCCAATGTCCTCTGAGGTCCAATGTGTCGGTGTCCTATCAAGTTAGAGAATGGGTGATCCACACTTTAAAATAATTCCTTCCTTCTTGCATTAATGAATTCATTTATTCTCTTAAACACAATAAATATTCATTGATAGATTATTTCGTGCCAGACATATGCTCATTGCAGACATTCCAGAGATAATGAAGACCTAGACCTTAAAAAACTCTGAGTCTAGCAGTGAAAAGAGCAAAACCTGGTCAGTGCTACAGATACATGTAGGGTACTAGAAAACCACAGAGAGTGACTCCTCCAGGAGTGAGATCTGACAATTCTAAGAAGTTGTGACAGTACTAGACTTGAAAGGCAGAGAGGGACAGCAGCAGGGGACAGAGAAATGTATGGAAGGGCAGTGCCTCAAGCAGAGGCACCCTGTGCAAAGGCAAAGGGGCAGGAGAGAATTTTTGCCTTTTAGGAAAGAGCAAGTAATCTAAAAAATTGGACTGTGAAATGTGAGGAAGAGATAGGAGACAAAGTTGGAAAAATAAACAGCTAAATCTGGAAGGAAGTTAAGGATTTGCTCAGGATCCCAAAGTTTCGTAAGTGGTAGGCATAGAACTCAACTCTTTTGGCTCACATTATAGAGATATGTCCATGAAACAAAGTCAAGTCTTTAAAAAATGTGATCCTTGACCTTCAAGGATAATTGAAAGTTGCTGAAAGAATGAGACCTTACTACGTTTCCTCATGGTAAAGCCATATTAAATCATACCCTTTGAAGTTGATATATTCTATGATGATTCTTCTATGTGCTATACAATCCATATTGTTGACCAATAGGAAGCACTGAATAATCTCTTGGTGTTTGACTAAAGTTAAGAATTTCCAAAGGCCATGACTTCCTTGCCCATCTACTCTTTACCTATTCACTTGCATACATGGTTAGATTTCACATGTGCCCTACCATTTAGCTTCTCCTTCTCTCTGCTTCTGTTTTCCTACTAGTGCACTCTCTCAGAACATGTTCTTTTAGAGGCTCAACTCACCATGTAAGAAGCCCAGTGACTTTGAGTCCACTATGTTGTGGAGACCATAGGAAAAGACAGCATAGAGAGAGAGAAAGAAGGCCATGGAGCCCTAGCTGTTGCAACCCTCCCAGCCTTATGAGTTTTCTCAGTCCAGATGCCTGACTGAAGGGTCCCTTGAGATGACCATAGTCCCCGTCTTCATCTAACTGCAACTTCTTGAGACCCTTAGTCAGGAAAGCCCAGCCAAGCTGCTCCCAAATTCTTGACCCTCAGAAACTGAGAGATAATAGACAATGGTTATTTTTTTTAAGATACTAAGCTTTAGAGTTATTTGATATGGAGAAATCAGTGATACAGATTGTGAATGGTCTTTTGAGTAGAAAAATCATATAGAATATTGCTTCTTACAATGCCTGCTTCTCTGTATCTTTGACCTGGCTGCTTGTCCTTCTCTTCATCCATCCAGATTTGCCCGTGCATGAAGATTCCACTCAGATCCCAACTTCCCAATGAATCTTTTTGTGATCATCCTAGTCCACAAGGATCTCTGTCTTCAACAAAGTCAAGATCAGGAGTCCACAGATCTGCCTGAAAAGCAGAATCTTTAAGGAGTTTGTTAAAAGGATGCATGCCAGGGAGCTAGCCCAGACCTAGTAAATTAGAATGGAAGGGCTGGGGGCCAAGCATCTTTACTGGCCAGGCCTCAGTTGGTGGGCTGGTGTAGATCAGTTTTTGAAAACAAGTCATCTGGACCACAAATTTGAGCACAAGATTATTTATTTACTGCTTTATAATACTTTCTCATTGTAATGAGTCTTTAAATGTTTTAAGAGTAGAACTTTTTTCTCTCTTCGTTCATTCACTATGTGAAGATTTATTGCACACTTGCTATTCACTGGGCATTATACTAGGTGCTGGCAACACAGAGATGAGTAAGCACTAAGATCTCTCACAAAGAGATCACAGGCGATTGCTGCAGGGTAAAAAACTGGGCAGTGACTCAGAAAGGCAGCTGGAGGTGGGATGAAGTAACATGCTCAGCTGGTGCTAAAGAAACCCTGAAGCTTTTGTAAGAACAGTCAGCTAGGCAAACAGGTAAAACAGGGTGAGGAGGCTGCCTATCATTTGCTCTCCTTCCTTCTATCCATTCCTATTCATGCACAAATTCTTTCACCACTTCAAGGCTTTCCTTGATATTCAACATAAGCCAATTTTACTTGTATAGAGCCATCTTCAGGGAGGACCAAACAATGTATTCTCTGAAGTTTGTACCCTTCAAAAGATCACTTTGCCCACAGGATAGTCAACATTCTAACAAATTATTTTAAACCACATATTAAGCACTTATTATATTACAGGTTGCTTTGCTAATTTTCCATTCTTTGCTCAGAGTATTTTTTTGAAATAAGCACTTATACTTTACCCTCTTGCCCACCTACCTTTTCCATTAAATGCAGAGGTAGATGCCTCTGCACTTACCATACTTTGGGCCTCCAAACATATACTCATCATCATCTATGCCTAGCCTGGATCCAGCTAACCCAGCTATCTACTACCTGAGAACATATTTTTCAATACTAGACTTAAACTCAATATACTATATTATTTTCCTATTGCTGTAAAAAATCACCACAAGCTTAATGGCTTAAAAGAATACGGATTTATTATGTTACAGTTCTGAAGGTGAGAAGTCAAAAATGGGTCCTGTTAGGCTAAAACCAAAATGACAATAGGGCTATATTCTTTCTGGAGGCTCCAGAGAAGAATCCATTCCCCTGCCTTTACCAGCTTCTGAAAGCTATGGGCATTCCTTGACTGATTGTCTTTTCTTCCAACATCAAAGCCAGCAGTCTATCATTATCTCTGCCTTCTGACATCCTCTTTCCCTTTTGTAAAAACTCTTCTGATTGCATTGGGTCCATATGGATAATCCAGGATAACCTCTCCATCTCAAGATCCTTAATTTAGTCACACCTGCAAAGTACTTTTTGCCATGAAAGTTAAAATATTTGCAGGTTCCGGAGGAATTAGGATGTGGACCTCAGTAGAGTGCAGTTATTCTTCCTATTATACTTAATGTTTCCCAAGCACTGAGAAACACGGTTCTAAGTTCTCCTTCCTACCTTCCACTGAACACATTTCATTCAAGGATCAGAGGAAAGGAAATCAGAGTTCACACCAGAACTGCCATGTCTCCTTCCCAGAGTGCATCTGAATCTAACGGCACAGAGTATTTATTCATCTACAATTGGGTATCATTAACATTATCAATGATGTTCTCCTAGTAATTCTAACTGTGCCCCCGTTGCAATTTTTCTCAGCCACTATGTCAGTCATTCAGATAGAATTTCTCTCCTTACAGCAATTTTGTGAGTTTGCTCTCTCCTCATCTACTCTTTATTCTCACTGTGTCTTACAGAATTTACCTTTGTAGACTGCATGGTCCATCTATAAAATATATGCAAGCTTTGATCCCTCTGTCTCTTTGCCTACACTGAGATCTAGTTGATCCTTGAAGACATCATGCACTAAAATCCTCTAAATGCAGGATGCTGGTTGGTCCTTTCCCCCCCTTTTTTGATATTCTCCATCTTAGATTCCATACTCCGCCTTTTCAACCGTTGTTTGGCTTGTTCTTTTCTCTGACCTTCAATGGCATCCACCTTCTCCATGGTGGATGGGTGAATCCCTACTGACTTTTCTGTGTTCATCCCCTATACCCTGAAAGTACCAAGAACAAATGACATAATTGAGCAAATGGGCATTATCAATTCAAAATTACCAACAATCATTGGTTCCTCAACTTTGTTCCCTGACTTAACAATATTTCTGTAGTCACCTCCTTTCCCTTCCCACTTCAATATTCTCATGCCTTTAGCATCCTTCAAGGCCCAGCCCACTTTCTGTCTCCTTACCAAAGCAATGCGTAAAACCACCAGAGCCCCCATCATTGATTGTCATAATCAATACCTCCCTCCTGTTAATTCTAAAAACATTTGTCTACACTCTTGGAGAAGCCAAGCATTCTCCCTTGACCATTATTTTCTTAATAAGTTTGTAAGATCTTAAAACAGATGTTATTTAAAAATATATTTTGCTCTCTTTATCCCTTAGACACTAGTCTTACTACACAGTAGGTCCTAAATATAAATTTTCTGAATGCATGTATGAATTAATGATAGCAAAACATTGAAGCATTCTTCAGTGATACCACTATGACAGGTTGGAAACTCATTCATCTGGGCTTATGAAAGCCAATATTTTTCTTCAACAAGATACTTTTCCACAACAGGAGACTCAGAATATCAATTAGAAGAATAACCTCCAGTCACTTGTAATAACAAGCTTTCTTTTTCAAGCCTGCAAATTCCAGTTCTCAAAACAAAGCAAAAAACAAAAAAGAGGTGTATGCAAGGTGTGTATATATATATAGTATATATATGTATACATATATGTATATACGTATGTATGCATACATATGTATATTATATGTATGTGTGTATAGAGAGAGACTTATAAATCTTATCAAAACAAGCTCTTGAAGTTGAAAAATTTTATGTTTTGTCAACAAAGTGTAATGGTAGTCATATTACCTAAATTATTTTCAGTCCCCACTTTTCTGGTATTTTAAGCTTTCCTGGCAGAACCAAAAGAAGGGTGGAAATAAAGTCAGGGGGTTGGGGATGTGGGGAAAGGAGAGGTTTAAGAAGGAGATGCTTCCAAGCTAAAAGCACAGAAAATAGAACATCGTTCCAGAAATGAGGCTCCATGCAGCTTTTGACAATGGTTCAAAGCTGTCACGCTTCTTTAATTCCTATATGCGTCAGCAGAGAAAGGTTTCAGTATTCCCACCGAAACCAGAGATATTTTAGATTTATGTGATCCACACCCTTGGAATCAAGGCATTAACATGTTCTGCTGGAGGCACTGAAAAGCTTAGCATCTCCCTTTCAAAAAGGAAGAGTTTCCTGTAAAACAAATGAAGTCAATCATAAGTGGAACAGGTCCAGGTTATTATGGGAGCTCACGTGGCTCAGGCAAGGCTGGGCTTAGAAAGAGTTTCTGCTTGTTTTTCACCTCACACCCGCCTTCCCTAATGAATTCCTCATTAGCTTTGGGAGCTTCAGTGGCTGGGCAGATCATGTGGTGTGTTTCTAAGTACTGCAGAGATTTAGCAAAACACTATGCCCTTGCCTAAGAGCCTCCACTCAGAGACAGGTGTATGACTTAACTTTATCAAGTGCCCTGGGAAGCCAGTGATGATGGGTAATTGTTCTTTAATGCCAAATTGAGGAGCTCTTGAGGCACTTAACTATTGTTAACCAATTAAGCTACATATAAACATTCGCCTTCCATGGCTAAAGGCCAAGTGGAAGCTAAGGTCATCAGCAGAGAAAAAGATTCATTTGCTAAGATTCAGCTTCTGTCCATTGTCAAAGCTCATCATTTTTGTTTAATTTGCATAAGATTTGCTTTCATTAAAGTCAGCAGGATACACCAGTAAATGAGAAATCAAACGAATGTTCCTACAGGAACAATTCCTTACCAGGGCATATACCCCTCTGGGGGGCCTTAACACATCTGCTGTGCAGGTTCGGGGCATATGGCTCAAACTACTCTCTAACCTGCCCCTAAAGTAGACTTGCTTCCCAGTCCCCATTTGACATAGTGAGCTCACTGTTACCTTTAGAATTGCATAGTAGTATTTCTCAAGTTTTAGAGGGAAGAAACAATTTGGCCAACCACTGACCTTAAAATGTGATTTTTAATTTTTGCTTCTTACAGTGAGAAGCATTTAAACTTGAAGCATGTAACCAGGTTCTCAACCGTAGCTGCCCATAGGGTTCATTTCTGATATTTAAAAAATTCCAGAATCATCGTTCCTTACCTGAGGATTATACTTCATTAGATTTGGAGTGAGTCTTTGAGATGTATCTATATCTATTTCAATATCTAAACATATATAACATAGAGATCTATCTATAAGCATATAGATTAATATGAATTAATGCATTAATGTTTATTTGATCAATAATCAAAATAAAATACATGTCTTATTTTTCTTTGTAGTATCTTCTGCCTCTGGCACAAACACTGGCATGCAGTAAAAATTCAATACATGTCTGTTAAATTAACGAGTGACTTTATATCCTTCCTACAGGATATATTCTAAGGTTGCTTTTTTTTTTCTCTGAAGTCAGCTTTCTCTAGGTTCTCTCAGTTTTCTTTTATGTACCTTGACATTCTTTCAGTTCGTTGAATTTGCCATGTTCCCTCATTGAAATATCTTGAATGCCAAACTGGGGAAGCAACTCATCACAATACACTTAACGTGTACCCTAGAACGTAAAGTATAATAATAAAATAAAATAATAAGAAAGAATGCAGGTTCTGAAGAAACGCGGCTTAGGTTGGACTCCCAGCTTGAACTCGAGTTAGTGTGAGAATGGAGAAAGACCTTCAACTCTCTATGCCTCAGGTTCCTCATTTACCAACTGGGGATGAGTTAATAGAACCAGATCCCTGGGATTGTGATGATAATTAAATAAACTAATGTAAATTAAGTGCCTAGGCCAAGTCTTGGCACACTGCATTTGTACTTTTTACTAGCGCTCAGCTAAATGTCAACAGGAGAAAGCAGGAAAGATCTAAAATCAACACCCTAACATCACAATTAAAAGAACTAGAGAAACAAGAGCAAACAAACTCAAAAACTAGCAGAAGACAAGAAATAACTAAGATCAGAGCAGAACTGAAGGAGATAGAGACACGAAAAAACCCTTCAAAGAATCAACAATTCCAGGAGCTGGGTTTTTGAAAAGATTAAAAAAATAGATAGACCGCTAGCCAGACTTACAAAGAATAAAAGAGAGAAGAATCAAATAGACACAATAAAAAATGGTAAAGGGGGTATCACCACTGATCCCACAGAAATACAAACTACCATCATAGAAAATACTACGAACACCTCTATGCAAATAAACTAGAAAATCTAGAAGAAATGAATAAATTCCTGGACACATATGCCCTCCCAAGACTAAACCAGGAAGAAGTTGAATCCCTGAATAGACCAATAACAAGTTCTGAAATTGAGGCAGTAATTAATTGCCCACCAACTAAAAAAAGCCCAGGACCAGACGGATTCACAGCCAAATTCTACCAGAGGTACAAAGAGTAGCTGGTACCATTCCTTATGAAACCATTCCAAACAATAGAAAAAGTGAGACTCCTCCCTAACTCATTTTATGAGGCCAGCATCATCCTGATACCAAAGCCTGGCAGAGACACAACAAAAAAAGAGAATTTTAGGCCAATAACCCTGATGAACATTGATGTGAAAATCCTCAATAAAATACAAACCAAATCCAACAGCACATCAAAAAGCTTATCCCGTACAATCAAGTCGGCTTCATCCCTGGGATGCAAGGCTGGTTCAACATATGCAAATCAGTAAATGTAATCCATCACATAAACAGAACCAAAGACAAAAACCACATGATTATCTCAATAGATGCAGAAAAGGCCTTCGACAAAATTCAACAGCCTTTCATTCTAAAAACTTTCAATAAACTAGGTATCAATGGAACGTATCTCAAAATAATGAGAGCTATTTATGACAAACCCACAGCCAGTATCATACAGAAAGGGCAAAAGCTGGAAGCATTCCCTTTGAAAACCCGCACAAGACAAAGATGCCCTCTTTCACCACTCCTATTCAACATAGTATTAGAAGTTCTGACCAGGGCAATCAGGCAAGAGAAAGAAATAAAGTGTATTCAAATAGGAAGAGAGGAAGTCAAATTTGTCTCTGTTTGCAGATGACATGATTGTATATTTAGAAAACACCATAATCTCTGCTCAGAATCTCCTCAAGCTAATAAGCAACTTTAGCAAATTCTCAGAGTACAAAACCAATGTGCAAAAATCACAAGCATTCCTATATACCAATAATAGAGAGCCAAATCACGAGTGAACTCCTATTCACAATTGCTACAAAGAGAATAAAATACCTAGGAATACAACTTATAAAGAATGTGAAAGACTTCTTCAAGGAGAACTACAAACCACTGTTCAAGGAAATAAGAGAGGATACAAAAAAAATGGAAAAACATTCCATGCTCGTGGATAGGAAGAATCACTGTCATGAAAATGGCCATACTCCCCAAAGTAAGTTATAGATTCAATGCTATCCCCATCAAGCTACCAATGACTTTCTTCAAAGAATTAGAAAAAACTACTTTAAATTTCATATGGATCCAAAAAAGAACCTATATAGCCAAGACAATCCTAAGCAAAAAGAACAAAGCTGGAGGCATCACGCTACCTGACTTCAAACTATACTACAAGGTTACAGTCACCAAAACAGCATGGTACTGGTACCACAACAGATATATAAACCAATGGAATAGGCCAGAGGCCTCAGAAATAACACCATACATCTACAAACCTGACAAACAGGTTTTGACAAACCTGACAAGAATAAGCAATGGGTAAAGAATTCCCTATTCAATAAATGGTGTTGGGAAAACTGGCTAGCCAGGTGCAGAAAACTGAAACTGGACC
>NW_012114821.1:18312609-18383538 GCF_000951035.1 Colobus angolensis palliatus | reverse complement strand
TAGCCATAAGTAGAAAGCTGAAACTGGATCCTTTCCTTACTCCTTATACGAAGATTAATTCAGGATGGATTAGAGGCTTAAATGTTAGACCTAATACCATAAAAACCCTAGAAGAAAATCTAGGTAGTACCATTCAGGACATAGGCATGGGCAAGGACTTCATGTCTAAAACGTCAATATCTATTTTTATTCTTTAATAATATAACTTTTTATTCAGAGTGGCAATGTGTCCAGCTCTAACACAACATTTCTCAGCTTCTTTGATGTGGAAACATGACTATATTCTGATCAGTAATGTGTAAGAGGTAATGGTATGTGGAAATTCTCACCAGGACCTTGCTCAGCTGGAAAGTGAGTCGCTATTGCCCTCCTCTCTTTCCTCTTTTCTCTTGTCTCAACACAAATGTTTCACAAAACTGCTGTGGCATAGTTTGTTTTCTTTCTTTTCTTTCTCTTGACAGTGAAATCCAGAGGAAAAAGAAAAAGCCCACATTCACAATGACTTCATGGGAATTATAAAGTGGTCTTAGATCACTTACATCTGGACTTTTTGTTATGTGTGAGATAAATAAACCAGAGTCATATTTAAAACATTATATTTTTCCATTTGTTTGTGTCCTCTCTTATTTCCTTGAGCAGTGGTTTGTAGTTCTCCTTGAAGAGGTCCTTCACATCCCTTGTAAGTTGTATTTTACTCTCTTTGTAGCAATTGTGAGTGTGAGTTCACTCAGGATTTGGCTCTCTATTATTGGTGTATAGGAATATTTGTGATTTTTGCACATTGATTTTGTATCCTGAGACTTTGCTGAAGTTTCTTATCAACTTAAGGAGAGTTTGGGCTGAGATAACGGACTTTTCTAAATATACAATCATGTCATCTGCAAAGACAGACAATTTGACTTCCTCTCTTCCTGTTTGAATACTAATTATTTATTTCTCTTGCCTGAATGCCGTGGCCAGAACTTCCAATATTATATTGAGTAGGAGAGTGGTGAGAGAGGGCATCCTTGTCTTATGCCAGTTTTCAAAGGGAATGCTTCCAGCTGTTGCCCATTCAGTATGATATTGGCTGTGAGTTTGTCATAAATAGCTCTTATTATTTCGAGATATGTTCCATCATTACCTAGTTTATAGATAGTTTTTAGCATGAATGGATGTGGAATTTTTTGAAGGTCTTTTCTGCATCTATTGAGATAATCATGTGGTTTTTGTCATTGGTTCTGTTTATGTAATTAATTACGTTTATTGATTTGCATATGTTGAATCAGCCTTTCTAAGGATGAAGCCAATTTGATCTTGGTGGATAAGCTTTTTGATATGCTGCTAGATTCAGTTTGCCAGTATTTTATTGAGGATTTCTGCATTGGTGTTCATCAATGCTCATGGATAAAAATAATGAATATCATAAAAATGCCCATACTGCCCAAAGTAATGTACAGATTCAATGCTATCTCCATCAAGTTACCATTGCCTTTCTTCACAGAATTAGAAAAAATAAAATGAAACTACTTTACATTTAATATGGAACCAAAAATAGCCCGTATAGACAAGATAATCCTAAGCAAAAAGAACAAAGCTGGAGGCATTGTGCTACCAGACTTTAAACTATAATACAAGGCTACAGTAACCAAAACAGCATGGTACTGGTACCAGAACAGATATATAGACCAATGGAAAAGAGCAGAGACCTCAGAAATAATGCCACACATCTACAACCATCTGATCTTTGACACACTTGACAAAAACAAGCAATGGGAAAAGGATTCCCTATTAAGCAAATGGTGCTGGGAAAACTGGCTAGCCACATGCAGAAAGCTGAAACTGGACCCCTTCCTTACACTCTGTACAAAAATTAACTCAAGTTGCATTAAAAACTTAAACATAGACATAAAACCATAAAAACCTTAGAAGAAAACCTAGGCAATACCATTTCAGACATAGACATGGGAAGAGATTTCATGACTAAAACACAGAAACTAACAGCAACAAAAGCCAAAATTGACAAATGGGATCTAATTAAACTAAAGAGCTTCTGCACAGCAGAAGAAACTATCATCAGAGTGAACAGGCAACCTACAGAATGGGAGAAAAGTTTTGCAATTTATCCATCTGGCAAAGGGCTAATATTCAGAATCTACAAGGAACTTAAATGTACAAGAAAAAAGAAAAACCAAATAACTCTTTCAAAAAGTGGGTGGAGGATATGAACAGACACTTCTCAAAAGAAGACATTTATGTGGCCAAGAAACATATGAAGCAAAGCTCATCATCACTGGTCATTAGAGAAATGCAAATCAAAACCACAATGAGATACTATCCCATACCAGTTAGAATGGCACTCATTAAAATGTCAGGAAAAAACAGATGGTGGAGACGATGTGGGGAAATAGGAATGCTTTCGCACTGTTGGTGGGAGTGTAAATTAGTTCAACCTTTGTGGAATATAGTGTGGTGATTCCTCAAGGATCTAGAACCAGAAATACCATTTGACCCAGCAATCCCATTACTGGATATATACTCAAAGGATTATAAATCATTCTACTATAAAGACACATGCACACTGCAGCATTGTTCACAATAGCAAAGACTTGGAACCAACTCAAATGCTCATCAATGATAGACTGGATAAAGAAAATGTGGCACATATACACCATGGAATACTATGCAGCCATAAAAAAGGATGATGAGTTCATGTCTTTTTCGAGGACATGGATGAAGCTGGAAACCATCATTCCCAGCAAACTAACACAGGAACAAAAAACCAAACACCACATGTTCTCACTCATAAGTGAGTGTTGAACAATGAGAACATGTGGACACAGGGTAGGGAATATCACACACTGGGGCCTGTCAGGGGGTGGGGGCCAAGGGGAGGGATAGCATTGGGAGAAATACCTAATGTAGATGACAGGTTGATAGGTGCAGCAAACCACCATGGCACGTGTATACCTATGGAACAAACCTGCACATTCTGCACATGTATCCCAGAACTTAAAATATGATAATAAAAGAAAACAAAATAGTGAAAAGGAAAACATAGAAACTAGTATGTATTGAACACATACGACATACCAAGAACTACCAAACGTAATTTAGGTCAAATTAATCCTCATTTAATCTTCACAACCTCCCCAAACATGGTTAAAATTTAACTGCAAGAAGATTGTATACCTTGCAAATTTTCACAAAGAGAACTCTGGTATTTACTTCTCCTACTTTGTGAACATCGATTCTTTAAGGGGGCAGAAATAGATTATATCTTGCTGAAACTATTTCTTAGAAAATTTATGATTAAAGGAAATTCTTTGCAATCCATCAAAACAATATTTGTATCCATAGAAACTTTCACCTCTTGGAGGCGGATGGTTATCATTCAGATTTCCCCATGTAGAACCTCAAAGAATATTGAACTTAAATCATTTCTGTAGAAAAGAAAGAGCCCAAAATAGCACTGGGACCTTAAACCAGTTTTTAAACTTCTCTGAACTTCAACATTCTCCTTTTAAAAATAGGGATGATAAATGGGGATCACTTGACTAGCATCTCTGCATTCTACTACCTGCCTCAGTTCCTAGTAATTATCATTTTACTCACTGCTTCTATAAATTTTACTTTTTAGATTTCAAATGTTAGAACATGCAGAATTTTTCTTTCTGTGCCTGGCTTGTTTTGCTTAGCATCATCCGTGCTATTGCAAATGATAGGATTTCCTTCTTTGTGTAATGTCCAATTCTATTATACGTATATGTCACATTTTCTTTGTCCATTATCTGTTGACGTACACTTCAGTTGATTCCATATCTTGGCTATTGTGAGTAATGCTGCAGTTAACACAGGACATCAAAATGTCATATTGTGTAACATAAGTGTATACATTTTTAATTTGTCAATTAAACCTTAATAAAACTGGGTTGAAAATTATAATTACAATTTTAAAGAGTAAAATACCAATTTTATCTGCCAGATAGTGTTGTAGTAAGAATCACACTAGTGCCATTCAAAGCATGGTCTTTCCACAGATCCCCATCTACCCCCATAACCACCAGCCCCAACCCAGGCTCACTGAATTGGAATTTCTGAAGGTGGGACCAGAAATCTGTTTTAAAAATGTTCTCCTATTCATCTTTTTGCATGCTGAAGTATGAGAAAAACTGATTTAAATGATGCAATGAATAAAATATAACTTTGTGAACTGGAAAACATTTTTACAAATGTAAATGTGTTGTCTCCCCACACTACCCTCTCTTTCTCCTTCTCCTTCTACCTCCTCTTCTTCCCTCCTCTTTTCTATCCACACTCTAGCTCCTCTACTCCCACTGTGTCCTATCCATTTTGCCTCCTCTCCCCAACAAACTGAAAATCTTTTGTCTATAAAGGGCTTGTGCCCTTTCCAATCTTCAGGGTTCTGTAAATAATATGTATTCAAATAACACTTGATGTATGAATGCATGGGCAAATGAACAAATTACAGAAGGTGTCCAATGATGTCAACATTATTTTCCTTTTACATATGACATCTTATTCAATCTACATATTTTTTCCTTAAAAACTCAAATGTCTTCACGTGTGCCAGCTCATGCACCTTTGCCTTCAGAAAATCTTTCTGAATCAGAAAGAGGTAGAAATCTCACCCCTGTCCCCTAAATCCCAAACCTAGACAGATAGGGAAATAGAAATTGGGAGAATTTTGGTACTTGGATCAAAACATTCAAGGAGGACAAATCGGGGTCTGGTATTTAGATTTCCCAACCTCTGACTGCTGTCCTTTATAGTCACAGTCTTTGGATTTAGAAGACAAGATCACCTCTAGCTGCCCTCTCCCTAGCAGTGGGGTCTAGAAAAGGATATGTAATTGATCTATAACTCTGTGTGCTTTAAGACTTAAATTAGAGAGCATTTAAAAAAGGCCTGAAGCATAGTAAGTGCTTGGTAAATATGACATCTCTTTCCTCATGTTCTTTTGGGCTGGTTCCTACAAACGTTATCAACAAAATGTACTTGGCTGTCTTCACTAGAAATATCTTTATTGAGAGCAACAGAGTGCAGTCTTGCTCTTTGATCTGCATTCCTTCAACAACTGGGTGAAGGGCTTAAGCTAAAAATGAGAAATGGAACCAGGCCAATGTTCTCAGCATGTGCTCCTTTCAGTACCTGAATCAGAATCCCTGGATATTTTGCTAAAAATGCAGACTCCTGAGCTCTACCCGCAAACTCCCCAGAGTTCCAGGGTGTGTATCCTAGAAATCTGTATCTTTAGCAAGCACCTCAGGTGAGCCTTATATTCTCTTTAGAGAATCATTGCTTTAGTTCATTAGATGTAAGCCTTAACTGTACATGAGAAAGAGCTGGGAAACTCTTAAAAAATATTGAAGCCTAGATTTCTCCCCAGAAAAAAATAAATAAGAATATCTGAGGTGGAGGAGTGGGTGGGCATTGGATAAAAGTTAGGATGGATGGAAAGTGAAGAGAAGAACAGTAACCAGCTAAACCTATTTTTTCTTCTAATATATCCATATGCATTTAAATTTGTCTACTGTGGGAGGAGAAAAAATAAGCCAAGAAATTATATGAATATGTTTTATTGAACTTTATTTTTTCTAAATCAAGAGCATAACATGAGGAATCAGTAGCATTTTGGAAAGAAGACTTTTTCTTTCTTTCTGAGTAGGATTCACTGAAGCTGTAAAGCCAAGATGAATTGAAGGCAAGGTTAAGATTCTTCTGTAAGCTACCTTCTAGCAAAGATGCTATTCAGATGACCAATGTGCACTGCTGCACTGAGGAACCGCTACCTAGCATTTCAACAGCCTGCACTTTTAATTATTATACTAACATTTTGTCTACTGTCAAATGCTTGGAAATCATTTAATATCTTCCGATTTCTATGCAACACATTTATTGATATTCATGAAGTGAATTCCTTCAGCAGTGTCTAGACTGAATGTCAATAGGGTCTGCTGAGGGAAATACTTTTCACAGAGGGAGGATATTAATAATGGAATTTAGAAATTATTTTTAATTTGCTTTAATAAAGGATCAGATGAAACAAGACTACTGTGCCCCGTTAATGTTCTACTGCATAAATAAATGTAACCTGGCTAAATCATTTCCATGTCAAAGATGAGAAATGATCAACTTAACGTAATTTACTTTTAGTGGATATCATCTCCATAATTTTGCAAGCCAAAGTCTAGTAATCTATGGTATAGTAGAGTTATTTGCTTGTATCCTATGTGGGACAGGGAGCTTTTGGAGGCAACCTCCAACTTTTGGAAATCCGATTCATGAAAAAGATTAAAAACTAGATTTTTCAAGCATGCTTGGCAATAACGTGCTTCTCCAAACAAAGCAACAATGACAAAAACAACCTGGGAATGCCCCTCCAAAAACAGTCCAAGCTTCAAAGTGTGAAGAAAGGAGGAAGAACTGCTCCCCAAAAGTTCTTACAAAACTGTTGCCATCACTGGGTTTGTAGCAGATCCTCTGCCAAATCTCTCCTGCACTTTACCACACTCATTTCCCCCAACAACCCCAGCAAGGAGACCCAGTTATTGCCCCTATTTGTTATTGTTGCTTCGTTTAAACTTCTGGTTCAGAGTCGAGTTAATCACACTCCTCAGTATATGGCCTATTTTATTATTTTTCTGTACAAGGCCCCTGTTATGTAATGAATGTATCCCTTTTTTCCCCTCCACACCCCATTCTCATTCCCTCCTCTCTCCCATGGATAACCATTCCATGGCATTGTGTGTGTATTTTATTTGAATGTGTTCTTATATAATGGGTAATATGTGAATGATAATGTGTTATAGCTCTTTCTTACTTTTTCATTAAGAACTATGTTTTTAAGATCCATTGATATTCCTCTGTGTACCTCTAATACACTGTGATTATCTATTAATCTGACTTTACAGATGAGCGAATTGAGGCCTAGAAAGTAAAATGCCCAGCACAGCATCACATAGTTATTAAGTTGTAAAGCTGGTCTCCAGCTCACTTTTACTCCAAAGTTAGTACTTGGACTACTAACTTGACTTGACTACTCCACTATATGGCTTCCCTTTAAAAACATTATGTTTAGTTTTCACAACAACGCTGTGAGGCTAAATAACTTATCTAAGGTCACTCAGCTAGTTAGTGGCAGAGCTTGGATGACAACTCAGGCCTGCATGACCCTTGATCCTGTGGGCTTTTCATTTTATGATCCAATGACCTGCCATTGCTAGGGTCTTCTAAGTTAGATCACTCTCCCAATTCCTTTCTCTGTTCTTTATTTGTATTTGGTAGGCTGGAATATGGGAAGGGTACCTTTCCTTATCAAACAGCAAAATGTGGGGCATCTGGAGTCTTGTGGAGAGGCCTGATGTGTGTGTCAGTTCAAATATCACCGTGGACAGTACTGTGGTAATTAGATTCATCTGGACCCACAAGGCCAAGGAAGGCTACGTGGGCAATCTGTCCTCTCAAAGTGGATTTCTGTCAAGGTCTCATGCTGGAATAATGACAGAGCTACTACATTCTTTCTCCAAGGCTGACATGATGCAATAGGTCTGGTGACAGGAGGTTTTTCTTTCTCTAGTTGCCCTTGGACACTTCACGGCTATATCTACTGGGGTTATGTAAAACTCCTTGTATGCCTTGGCAGGTGGCCCTGGGAACTTGACTGTGTTATTCTTGTAGTAAGTACTCAAGCAGGGTGAAATGAAGAGTCAATTCTGCTGAATAACTTCTGAAGCTTTTAGGTCAATCTACTTGGAGTCTAGTCTTGTGAACTAAGCTTATAAGTACCTCAATTAAACTAAAGATGTAAAAAGTGTATGTATATGTTGGTACGACACTTGATTTCACCATTTTGCATTTGGACAACCAGTTTGGATGAGTACATTTCCTGATGTGCAAAGGACAGAGAAGACAGAAGTTTTCAAAATATTGAATAGAGTTTTAAAAAATTCTAATATAAACTTGAGAAGTTGGCTTGTGTGGAAAAAATGAATCGGGGTGAACTTTAGAGTACAACAAAGCACAAATACCAGGCTGACTTCTTTCTAGTGTGACCTCGGGCAATTTACTTAACCTTGACTTATTTTCTCAAACATGAACTGAAGACAATGACATATATTTCACAACTGTATTACAAAATAATATGAAAAAATGCATATAAAATGCCTGGCACATTATGAGACATTCATCGAATGTTAGGTCACCATCAGAAAGAAGAGACTGGCAAATATTTTAGTATCTCAGCGGATTTTAAAGATCTTTTCTGTTGAAGTTAAATTATAGATTTTTTTTTCTTTGCACTTTTAGTTCATTTGGTAGAGGACAGCTTAGCTGGGCCTTGAAGCATTTGGAAGGTCATTCTGTGCATGAATTTGTTTTGGCATTTATTTCTGCCTTCTATATTTTATTTTATCCACTGCCAAGGGGGCACTTTGATTGGCACGGGAGCCAAGTGAGACAAAGCACTCCCTCCGAGGGACATACACTAAGCAGCTCTATGAGAACAACCTCCTTTCTGTCATATAAGGGCTGACTTTCTTCCTCTTCACTTTGTTTCTGAAAGATTTTTGATGTTTTCCTGGCCCTGTCAGTTTTATTCCTGGCTTGCCTTATTCACCAACACCACAAGACACTATCAGTTCAGACTCAGAAACAGGATGCCAACATTGCAGAATCCATTTAGACATGGTAACGTCTAGTCTGAGGCTTACAGGGGACTGTGACTAAATTTATTTTAAAGCTTAAATGGAGGGAAAGGTTTCTCTGCCTGTCTGACACTTGGTTTCATTACTCAGCCTCTTTCTTAGTGATAGAGATTTTGTTCACTGTCCCTTGAAAGATATCAATCACCTGAGCTCACCTGTTTTATTAGCTGTACTTTTGATCAGTGGCTCCAGAATGAATCATCTGAAAATTTCTACTGCATTAAGCAGAGCCCCTTTCAAGTAGCCCAGGGATGAAATGCATTATTCAATAAGTTCTATTCTCTCCAGTGCCCAAAGAAATTTGGAAGATGCAGTGACTCTGCTTTAGAAGAGAATTGAGAGGATCATGTGTTCATAGGAAGCGTGCGTTACATTTTGAACTGAAAACTCCTCAGAAAGGAAACGTGTAATAAGCAGTAAGGCGACTTAGAATGAGGTTGGGAGGAGGTGAACCTTCAGTCCTAAAACACTGGTAACCCATGGTTACCTAGGGAGATTGTTCCAAATGCAGGTTCCCTGCCATCCCTAGAGGACTCTGATTTTTGTATTTGGAAATCTGGAATTTGCAGGTGACCTTGACGGACACTGATCCTGAGAATTACCAGCCTAGTTTCTGCACACCTTCCTCAAGGACCATGCATTACAAATTATATTTCTAAAATGTCATTTAATCTCATTCTAACTGAAGACAAAAAATGAAAAATGACTAGTGGTAAAATTTTGAACTTAGCGGCTGTGTTCTCAATTTTAAAATTTTCCCTGAGGGTGATTATTATATATTTCTCAGATAATTCTTTCGATCTTCCTTTTGGAGAAAATGTTAGAATTTTACATCTCTGACCTCTTGGAGTTAAGTGTGGCCAGGAAGGGCTTTAGCAATAATATGTGAACAGTGGTATCTGATGAGATTTGGTATGAGGCTGGTCTGTCAGTAGAGATCCCAGGGTGACTGATGGGCAGAAATTGCCTGCCAACCCACATGGGACATGTAGAGTAAATGAGAAATAAATGTTCATGATTTGATTTACAGGTTGCTTTTTAGTGAAGCAGAACCTAGCCTAACCTGACTTACAAACAGTAACTCACTATGTGACTTCAGGCAAGGAGGTTAAGATCTCTGAGTCTCATGATCACTACTTAAGTAAAAAATGCAGTACCCACAACTAATGGTTGTGGGGAACATTAAATAAAATTGTGTAGAAGACCCTTACCTACTTCCTGACTCATTAGTCACTCAGTGGGTATTGGCTTGTTTTCTTGTTCCCCACAGCCTTTATCCCCAATGTGCGCATTTGATCACAAGGAATAAATCTGCGTAGTATTTATAAATATGTTTCTAGGCCGGGCGCGGTGGCTCAAGCCTGTAATCCCAGCACTTTGGGAGGCCGAGACGGGCGGATCACGAGGTCAGGAGATCGAGACCATCCTGGCTAACACGGTGAAACCCCGTCTCTACTAAAAAATACAAAAAACATACAAAAAACTAGCCGGGCGAGGTGGCGGGCGCCTGTAGTCCCAGCTACTCCGGAGGCTGAGGCGGGAGAATGGCGTGAACCTGGGAGGCGGAGCTTGCAGTGAGCTGAGATCCGGCCACTGCCCTCCAGCCCGGGCGACAGAGCGAGACTCCATCTCAAAAACAAAATAAAAAATAAAAATAAATAAATAAATATGTTTCTAGTAATATCTTAAGTAGAATAACTCCTTTTTACAAATGAGTTAATATTTGTAAAAGGACACTTAAGAAGATAAATTTATTCTGTGACATCAAGAAGCTCAGTGAATCAGTCCAAGTTATAGAATCTTAACAATTAGGGCGTTCATTGAGGATAGAAGGTAATCATGCCAAACACACAGATTGGCACCCACAAAGATGAAGATGAGAAACTGGGAAACCTCTGTCTTCAAGAAGCTAATAGTCTAGTTATGAGCTAGCTTTTCTGCACCATAATTGAGTAATTGTATACAATGATGCAAGTTCTGTAAGATAGATATGCACAGAATACAGTGGGAACATAGGACAGTGTAGGGTGAATTGTATGTAGGTAGACAGTGATGACTTCACTGAGATTATATTTAAGCTGAGCCTTAAGTGACAAGTAAATGCTGGGCAGATGCAGGAGAAGAAGCAAAAACATGAATAAAGTTCTGAAAATTAATACCTTGTTTAAGGAATGATGGACTATAGGGTTTGGGAGCTAACGAAAGAAATGGGATCAAGTGGTAAAAGATGGGTGTGTGCAGGTAAGTTAGGTCAGATTGTGATGTTTGGATTTAGTGACTGAATAGTGGAACAGTGACTAAGATTTAGATTATAAAACAGACATGATTAAAGTTGTGCTTGTGAAGAGGACCTTGAGTAAATTACTAAAGATAGGGGCACATTAGATAGGTTTTCAAAATTTCCAGTGGGAGAAATAATGACTTGACTATGGATATTATCCTAGAAATAGATATGAAGCATAAGATTCAAGAGCTAGGTCTAAGTAGAATCAAATTGATTGTATACTGAATGCGAGAGACCAAACTAAGTTCAAAAACTGTGATCAAATATTCTAACTGGAACAAACAGATGATTGATGTGGACCTTGGCCAAAACAGGGAATACACCCACACACAAATAAACTTCTCTGGTGGGAGTATCATAAATTTGGCTTTGGATTTTTAATATAATTATTATATAAAACATAAAAAGAATATAGAAAATATATAAGCAAGTTATGAATCATAACAATGAAATGAATACTTGTGAACACATTACACAACTTTAGAACTGGAATGTTACCAAGAACATAGATGTTAGCTGCATGCTTCTTTCCAGTCCCATTCCACTATCTACAATCATTCCCCTCTTTTCATAGTTGTACCACTTATAGCTATATTCTTACATAATAAAATTTTAATTTTTTCTACAGCATATGGTATTCTATGACTTGATTCTTTTACTCAATTGTTGTCATATTATTATTTAAGATTTATTCAAATTACTTTGTATAACTATAGTTTTTTCATTTTCCACACTGTATGACAGTACATTGACCGACTATTCTACAGCCCATCCCCACTCCTCTTGATGCAGTTGGATTATCTCCAGTTTTTTGTTCTGGCAAGAAATGCTGCTATAAACATTCTTGTATGTTTCCCCTGGCTTTGATCATTTTGGTTTTGGGGAGCACATTCACATGTTCTAAAGCTAAGTAAAACATCTGAGTTAGATACATGGAGCTGAGAATCTCTGAGAAATAGGTCATATTTAAAGGCCACAGGCTTGATTGAGCTAACTCAGCGTAAGTAGATGAAGAGAGCCAAGCTCAGGATCAAAATCATCATAAATGTGAACTCTTAAGGTATGAAGGTATGCATATTGAAGGATATGTTTGAAAGTAAGAGAAGAATCAGGAGGGTGTAATAGCAAGGGAGTCACTGGAAGAGACTTTAAGGAATAAGTGTAGTGTACATTTTCAAAGGCAGAAAAATTGGGTGGATTTGTTCGTTATAACCTCATCAGCAACTTAGGAAAAGACAGCATATCCAGGAAATGAAGAAAAAAATCAGATAATGACTGAATGCAAGAAAATAAAGCATTGTCCAGAAAATATATTAGTAATGAAATAAACTTGTTTGTTACAGGAGGCCAGAGTTGGACTGGGAGGTTGAAGAGAGGCAGGTTCAAAAAAATGTTTTTGGAGATACAAATATGTTTACAAATGCAGGGCAGCAAATTGAGATCACGGTAGAAATGGGAAATTTGATGTAGTCATGTCTGCAGCAACATCACAGAACATTTATCACTTGCTCTCCACAGACACTCTCCTAATTTCTTTGTATTTAGTCTTTACAAAAATTCTAGAAAGAAAATGTTTTATTATTTCTCTTTTTTGTTACTGCTCAACCTGCCATAGGGAACCCAGGACAGAAGAAGGAAGGTTAGTTAGAAGGCTTTGCGCAAATGCTATTGCTCGATGATGGTGAACTGAGTGAGGGAAAGTGTTAAGAAGAGGGTAGATTTCAGATTATTTTTGAAGACAGGAAAAGTCTTCTGCTGGAGCAGAAGTGGGCTGTGAAGGAGACAAATAAAAGACAACTGCAAGCTTTTGGGATTGAATAACTGAAATAATGAAGTTGTATTGACTGTGATGAAGACTGTTGGAAAACAGTTTGGTGTGGGGGAAGGTAAGAACTAAGTCTTTTGATATGCTGTATTTGAGATGCCTAATAACACATTCAAGTGGAGATGCTGAGTAGGTAGCTGGATATACAAACCTGGTGTTTAGATGAGAAATATAAGTGTGGGAGTCATCAGTGTGTAGATATTATTTATCTAAATTCATGAGACCAGAGGAGATCACCAAGGGTATCAGCCCAGAGAAGTAACGTTTAGAAATTGAGCCCTGGTGTAGAAAAGATGAATAGAAACCAGAAAAAAAAAAAAAAAAAAAAGACTGAAAAGGAGAAGGCATCCAGGTAGAAAGTGAACCAGGTGAGTGTTTTTGGAAAATAAAATGAAGAAGGTATTGTAAGGAAGAGGAAAAAACCATTTCTAAAGCTAAGTTCAAATATGAAGAGAAAAGAGAAAAGGCCATTGGATCTAGTATGGCTAATTGCTATGTTGAACCAGGGAAACTCAGTTGCTACATTTTGGCGACTGACTACACTTCCTAAGTAGCAGGAATGAACTGCATTCAGCTCAGTGGATGACCTTTTTTTTTTTTCACGTGAATCAGAATTTTTAGTTGGTTCATTAACCAGAAGAGTTGTTGTTTGCCAATCTTTTGATGTGCATCCAAGGTTTTTCTTTGCATAGAAATAACTTGCCTAAAAACAAATATTTGAGTTTCTGTTTCAGTTTCTTCAAAGTATGGAAGAACTTAAAGACATGTAAAGTCACCTGAGGTCAGAATATGTCTAGATTTTTGCAACTCTATCCAAATATTCTAAAGTTGTATTGCCCACACCTATTTCAACAGAAAAATAATACCAATTCATACTTATCAACTCTTCCTAAAATGTTCAACCTAGTTTTCCTAGAAATTTCTATTTTTTTCTTGATTTATAAAACAATACATATAACATGAACACATTTGGGAACAAATGCTACTCTCTTTTGCTGAGAGTGGTAGAGGGTAAAGGAGGACGAAATACCATAGCTGCTTGTCGGCCCAGAGGGAATATGCCATGGCTATCAGCCAACATTTTCAGAGTGGAGAATAGAATTAATTCCGCCCCCCCCCAAAAGGAAGTATATTGAAAAGATATCCTATTAAATTTGTATTCACTTGTAATTTGTATACTGACATCCCAATTTATAAAAAGGCAACAATATCAGCAGCATTAACTTGTCACTGCCCTCCCAAACCCACCCTTCTGACAAACCCCAAGACTTTGCACCACTTCCCTCCCTACAGGGACGTCCCATCTGCCAGTCGTCCACCCTCTGTACAGTTGGCTAATATACTTCTCAGTTATCATTTCTGGATTATTATTTAATAGATAATTTCCAGTCTCCTCTCTCTTATTTGAGATCTTAAATAAGCTTCTGGAATGCAAAGTGTAGGTCTCTTTTTTCATAGTGACCACAAATACACAGTTTAATTTTTGAGCATATAATTATTATGTATTTTCGTTATAAAACAGTCACAAATGTCCACAATGCATTTATGCATTGTAGTATATGAAATGCTCCCTGTCCATATTCATTAATCCAACTAATGATTTTAGAACAATTTCTGGGTGCCAAGCACGATTCTCTACCTAGTTGAAGAGGTCAACGAGGGCCTCTATGAGAAGGGAACATTGAATCTGAGACACAAATGGAAGAACAAGCAGACCTGCAGTAAAGAGGGGAACTTGTCAGGCCCCATCACAAGAATAACTGGAGCATACTGGAGACATAATCATAAAGTACAGTGAGTAAAAGGAGAATGGCAAGAAATGAGGATGGAGTTGCAGGGGAGTTGGGGGTGGCAGGTCCTGGTAGGCTCTGGTAAACATTTCCATGTTGTTATAAGTGAAATGAGAGCCCTTGCAGAGTTTTAAGGAAAGGAGTGACATGGTCTGATTTATATTTAAGAGATTCAACCTGGCTCTGATTGAAGAATAATAGAAGCTGGGACATTAATTGGCAGACTAACATGGATTAATCTCACAGACATTATGTTGAGCAAAAGAAGCCAGGCCTAAAGGAAGCACAAGCTGTCCTGTGTTTTGATTTCTATATATTATAGACATATAATATTCTATGCATTAATTTGTGTGGGGTTTACCAGTAGTCCAGGGAGGAGGTGTGGATTAGTGCCAGTAACAATGGTGAGGGAGAGGCCTTTAGTGTGTCTGATCTTTGCTATAAATTGTTAAACAGGAAAGGAGTGGTGAGATTCTTCTTCGTCTTACATAGATATAGAAATAAGTTGGAAGAGCCAATGTCTTGTCCAAAATCACAAAGCTAGTACCAATGAGCCCAGGTTTCAAGTCCAGATTATCCTGCTTATTTTGTTAATGAAAAAGGTTCAGATATATACATTTATGAAAAGAAATTTTATTCAGCATCAATAAGGAGAAAAATGATTGATCATGCAACAGCATGAATTAATTTTACAGACATTACACTGAGTCCAAGAAGCCAGACACAATGAGGACCTATTATATGAAGTTCTACAACAAGCAAAGTGAATCTGTGGTCTATGGTGATGGAAGGAAAAAAAGTGATTAGTTCTCTGTGGTTGCAGAAAAACTTACTGGACAGGGCCAAGAGAGAACTATCTGGAGTGATGGATGTATTTTATATCTTGATCCATATGTGGTTACATGATTATATATATTTGCCAAAATATATTGAACTAAATTATTGGGGGAAAAATTCAGGGTACATAAATGCTTTCTGAAATATACAGAGGCAAAACATGACAGTGCTGGGATAAGAATCCAAGTTTTCTAATGTCAAGTCATATACCCTTGTTTGGAAGCCATAGGTCTTGGGCCTAAAGCTACTAGAGAATCCAGGTTTCTGACCCCCAGACAAAAGTCATGACTTTAGTAGCCAGTGTAACCCTTTTCCCTTTCAAGTTGTAGGTAATAAAATATAGAGTTCAAAATCATGTCCTGCATGGGCAAAGTGAATGTTCTAGAATAAGAGAAACTATGCTGAGAATGAAAGCGTTTTTTGAGACAATAGAATAATTTTAGGTCCTGAACCATGTGAGAAAAGTGTTCTAAGAAAAGCTCTCAAGATCTAGAATGAGGCAGATAACCAAGACAGCTTAAAATAAACCCTATAAATGGACTGGGTTAGCTTATCAGGGTTTAGAGTCATTCTAATGACACTTTTGACAACAGTGTCCACACGATTGATGCTATGAAACTGATAATGGGAGGCGATGCCCTTACAGGAATGGCATTTTGGCAAAACTCAATATCTTCTCACAGTTCATTTTTTATAAGATTCTATTCATGGACTGCATACTTATACAGTCTCATTAGTCTGCCATTAATCATTTCTAGGTCTGTCTATATTCTGTAGTTTTCAAGACTTGAGTTTACATACATGAAAACAATATGCGCCATTCATGTAACATTTTGGTTTACGAGGCCTTTGGGGTCTGAATCATGAGACGTTCAGGAGATGAGAGGTGATGGCTTCTGTACCTATCCATAGGTCCTTGGTTGAGTTACAGCCATGAAGGAGAGTTGGGTCTGACAAAGTCCATGCTCAAATGAAACCTGAACAGCTAAAGGGATGGGAAAAACAGAGAGGCTGGCTTTGAGGGTGATGAATTCGTGAGCACTCAGGCTCTCTGACGCTGTGATTTTGTTACTTCTTGTGAATCAGCTTATGCATAATAATGTCACACCTCTCTTTAGAATACATTAAAGAATACATTTAGAATACATTATACCTCCACACAGGTATACATGTCCTGGAAGACATAAAGTGTCCTCTTACCTTGTCCTGAAGTATTTGCCTTATGCACAGCATTCCAAGCCAGGAAGCTCTTGCTAACTTTAAAAATGGTTGGGTATGAAGGTGGAGGCAGAGTTGGGTTAAGGGATCATCACCCATGAAGTATCCAAGTTACCAGAAAAAGGTCACTGGACTGAAGCAGGAAACTACTCAGCGTAACAGCTCACTGTACTACTCTGTATTAGTTTGCTAAGGGTGTCATAACAACGTTCCACAAACCGAGTAGCTTAAACAACAGAAACGTATTGCCTTGTAGTTCTGGAGGCCAGAAGTCAAGATGTCTCCTTATCTTTGTGTGGGCTCCTCCTGAGGGCTGTGAGGGAAGGGTCTATTCCTGCTGTTTCTTTCTGGTTTGTGGATGTCCTTTTTCCTGTGTCTCCTCACACCATCTTCCCTCTGTGCATGATTGTATCCAAATTTCCCCTTTTTATAAGAGCACTAGTCATGTTCGATTAAGGTCCACCCTAATGATTTCATTTTAACTTGACTACCACTGTACAGACTCTATCTCCAAATACAGTCACACTGGGGGGCAGTGAAGGTTAGGACTACAACATGTTTGTTTGGGGTGACACGATTCAATCCATAACAGATCCTGATCCTTGGCTTCCTCATCTTCCAAACAAGTATATTTACCTTACACTGTTTTTTAAAAATTGAAAAGCAGCCAATGTATTTAAAAGAACTTAGTAAACTGAAGATTCTACATAAGAACAAGGCAGTAAAAACAATGAGAGATAACAGCATAGATATACATAATAATAAAAGCTCTCTCTTACTGAGAACAACTATGAGCCTGGTAGTTCTAAATGTATTCACTTATGAATCTATGAAATCTCCTATGAAGATAGATGGTAGCATTATCTCTACTTTCCAGATGAGGAAACTGAAGGACAGCAAGTTTGGGCGATTTGCTAAGGACAGAGCCTGTAAGTGGTATGGCCACTTGTAAGCCACTCCATTAGAGGCCAGAGCCTGTAAGCTTAATCACATCCCCTCCCCACATACAGTTACTAGTGAGAGAACCAACTTTAAATTTCCAGAATAAAGATCGTTACAAAATAGAAATACTAAGAAATAAAAATAGAAATTATTTCTATAGACACCTAGGTAAATGGAAAAGCAATAGTTAAAATGTGAACATATTTTAAGTATGATATACTATAGCTAAAGATAACATGCAGTACTTTTAAGTAATACTGTATATAGAGAAGTAGATAGAAATAGATAGGTAAACTGTTAACATTAAATTTTCCTGTAGTGGAATCCCAATTAAAGCAATAATGTAGAGCGATAAGAAGCAAAATCTGCTTGGATCCAAATCATTTCTGAACTTTGTGACTTTGATCATGTTGCTTTCTGTAAATCAGTTTCTTCATTTAAAATAGTTGTTATGATGATAGAACATGCTAGTATTTATAAAATGCTCATAAAAATGCTTGGCACAAAGTAAGCTATAGACTCAAAAATGATGATTCCAGACCTCAAGAAATAAGAACTTGAATTTCAGAGAAATCTTCCCTTATTATCCCTGAGGTCCACTCCATAGCTTGATCAAAGGAGAAGTGGGATATTATGGAGTAGACTAGTGGCAGCACCTTCAACCCACAAATAAGTTTGGCCTTTGTAAAGAGAAGGGAAACTAAAATTACTTCAGGACCTACTATGTGCAGAGTTTTTATCTGCCATATACGTAGGCATATGCTATTCCATCAGTGGTTCAGAGGGCATAAACTGCTAATAAAGCTATTTCAGGGATGATTAAATTGAGAGTTGCTCAGCATCATACAATTTTTGAGTCAGGAATTAAACCCAGGGCTATTTCATTCCAAGGCCCATGTTACTTTCTGGTAAAACAAATAATCTTGAAATATAATATGTTTTCTTTGAATCCCTAATAGTGGGTGCTGTTATACCCCCATTACTTAAATTGATCTTGTACATTGCCAAGAGATTAAATTATAAATTATTGAGTTCAAAAAGATAATTTCTTCCTCCGAAGAGATGGCATCCTACAGTTTAGTTACTCTGACAGCTTTTTTTTTTCTCTTTCTCCTAGTGAATTATCAGTGGGAACTACCTAGAGAAACCTGTAACTTCAGGTATTCTGATTAATCGATTTTCTTTGGGTGCTGCTGAACAGTGACAGAATGGTCCATGGGGACAGTTTTTCAATGAGTGTTTTCAACAATGATAGGAACACAGAGCTAAGCAGACTGTCAAGAGACATTTATTGCAGTAGAGACATCTCATCTGTTTTTCTGCAGAATTTGCATAAAATTAGCATCTGATTATAATCACCTCAGAATGAACTGGAACCTATAAAGATGTCTTTGATTGTAAAAGTGAGGAGGAGACCCCGATGGAAGAAGAGAAGACTTCAGCCTCACAAAAGACCGTGTTTTTGCACCTAAATCTAACTTAGATAGACTCCGTCTAATTCAAGGAACACGCACACTTAGGGAAATAATGAAAAGAGGCAGAAGAAAATAAAGTACCTTGGTTGAACCAGAGAAATTAAGGGTAAATGTTCCAGACTGATGACTTGAAGGAGGGTGTGCATTTTTATGCAAGGGACCATTCTGTAGAAGCAGCAGCACATTCACCTTTAAATGAGCAAAGAGAATCCCAATCACTCTCCCACTCACCCTCCCCTTTTTCCTTCGTTTCTCTAGCTCTTTGTTTCCAAGAAGGCCAGCCCTTCTCTTTAGCCATGTGGCATTTGGACAGCCTAGGCTCAATCCCTGCAGGGAAAGCTCAATCAGCCAGCTGAGCCAGTCACTGAATAACCAAGTCTGGTAAGCACAGGGGTGAAGTATTTAAGAAGCCTATCATGGCTGGAAGGCTAAAGCCTTGTTCTCAAATCAGCTTTGTAGATAATAAAACTGACATTAAAGCAAAAACAAATCAGAGTAATAAGGGTTCTTCTGTGGGTTTCCTGGGTTTTATTTCTCATTTGGTTCCAAATGGGGAGACAAGGGTATATTTATCATACCCTTCCCCCAGCCTCAACAGATTAAATGGGTTAATACATGAACAGCATCAATCACAGTGTCTGGAACATTATCAGTATCAGTAAATGTTAACTATTTCTTCGAGGCTGGCCCATGTAGCTTCTGGAATTACAGACACCAGAGGAGTTCCAGGGAGACCAGGAGGAGTACAGTCTAGGGGAGTATGGAGGATGTGCTACTGTGTGGCAGGTGCTTTGCAAACTGTATTAAAATAGTCTTGATATTTTCAGAATCTAACGGGATTCCATATACTATTATTTTGAAATTCACTTGCACTTCTTTAGATTTTGTATCTACATGATGCATAGTAACAGTTCTTAATTTGGTTTATTCCTGGCTTATCTATGGTTGTCATTATTTCAAGAGCCTAGTAAAGTTGAAATCAATTTTAGAACTACAAAAAAAAAAAAAAAGAAGAAGAAGAAGAAGATATGTGAGTAGGATCTCACTGTTACATTTAAATGCATTGAGATGGAAGATTTAAAACACCCGCTGAGTTTTCTTCTGTTTCTTTATTCACTATTAAAGGTAGTACTGTGCAACATTCCCTGCCCTCTATTTTTGACATTGACATTGGGCTTATTTTGATTGTCTAAGAGGTCCTGTGCTACAAGCTAGTAGGGCGTGCTGAGATGAAGTGACAAGTAAAGATTTGCTAAATTGTATAGCTGGGGAAGAGACAGGTTTTCTGGGAGCGTGAGACTTATACAGTGGGGAGACACTATTAAGAAATAGAATATAAAAGTATGACTACAAAATGAGAGGCCTAAAAAGCTTATGTTTCATTAGCTTCACAGGGAACTCACTTCTGCCCAAAGCCAAGGACCGTGGACATGACCTGGTAATGGCATCAAATGATTCCCTTTATTGCCTCCCCTGGGGCAAAATGGTGGCAACAAAGCAACTTCCAATCACAACTATCTTCTTTCATTTGGCACAGGAAGGGGGAGCTCCCTCTTTAATCTCTAATAGAAACATTAAACAGCAGGCCATCACAATTACCATCTAAAGAGTTTTCATAGGACCTTTGCAAATGTTGCATTCCCTCTGCCTTTGTGGCAGTATGCATAGCGTACCTTTTAGGAATATAAATTCAGTGTCTTGGAATACATGATTTAGAATCAGTGTTCAGTTACCAACTCTCAAATAAAAAGATAAATCCAGCATATGACTAAGTGAAATAAGTCAATCTGAAATGGTTACATACTGTATGATTCCAACTATATGCCATTTTGAGAAAGGCAAGACAATGGAGACAGTGGAAAGGTCAGTGGTTGCCAGCGATTAGAAGGAAGGGAGAGATGAATTGGGGAAGCACAGAGGATTTTGGGGGCAGCAAAATGGTTCTATATGATACTATAATGGTTGATACATGTCATTATACATTTGTCAAAACAAGTATGCCTTGGTCCATTTAGGTTGCTCTAAGAAAATATCTTAGACTGAGTAGCTTATAAACAACAGCAATTTGCTTTTGACTGTTCAGAAGTCCACGATGAAGGCACTGGCAGATTCAGGGTCTGGTGCTGGCGATCCTCTTGCTATAACTTCACTGGTGGAAGGGGCAAAGCAGCTGTCTGGGGCTTCTTACATAAAGGTATTAATCTCACTCATGAGGGCTCTGCCCTCATGACCTAGTCACCTCTGAAAGGCCCCACCTCTTAAAACCATCACACTGGGCTTTAGGTTTAGTGGGGATGAATTTTGTGGGGAACCCAAACAACAGACCAAAATTCACTGGGAATTGTTCTGGGGAGACATAAACATTCAGACCACAGAAGCACAGCATATACAACACCAAGAATAAATGTTTATGTAAACTGCAGATTTTCAGTGATGTCACAGAGAAAAACTTTTCCTCCACTCTCTTAGGTTTAGTGCTTGGGAACCAGTAAATTAAACTAACTAAAGACAAGTTAACAAGAGAAAAGGCATACAGCTTTTATTGATATTTACATGCATAGGAGTTCATAGAATAGAAATGAAATTCAAAGACGCAATTAGACTCAGAGGGGTTATATACCATTTTAACGAAGGAAAGGTTTGGGGCTTCAAAGGATGATACATTGTGGGGAAGTGACTAGGAAAGATACAGGGAAACAAAAGAAAAATAAGGGTTATTTTACTAAGGTCTATTTATGTAAACTTGTCTGACTCTCAATATTCAGTAATAAGAGTGGCTGTCCTCTTCCCAGTTCAGGAGAGGGAGACAGAAAGGAAATGTATGCCCTGCTTTTATTCTGATAAGAAGAGGGCAGAGAGATCCCTTCCTACGTTTGGTTGTTTTCAATTGCCTTCAGTTCAAAATAATCCTTATGTCGAAGTGACATATTTTTATGGTGGTGGTGCATTCTGGTGTCTTTCAGTGATAACTGTGTGTCAATGAGTCTCATTGATTGTAATAGATATACTGCTCTGGTGCAGGATTTGATAGTAAGAGAGGTTGTGCATGCTTGGAGAAAGGATGAGTAGGTGAATGAACTTTCTGTACTCTCCATTCAATTTTTCCTTGAACATAATATTGCTGTAAAAATAAAATCTATTCAATAAATAAAGTAAAAAACAAAAACAAACCTAGACTGAGGTAAGTAGAAGCTTTATTAGAAAAGATTATTACAAAAATCTTTATTAGAAATTACAAAAAGCTTTATTAGAAAAGACAGGGAAGGGACTACTGGAATAGAAAGAACACTCCAACTGTAAGAACAGCAAACTTCTCAGAACTTAGGCAGAAAAGGGCCTTTCTTTTATAGGAAGGAGAGAACAGGCTAGAAAGAACCAGATGTAAGTAAGTGAGATGGACTGATTGGATAGTAGATCAGAGAATGTTTTACCCTGAGGCCAGCGTCTTCCTGGGAGAAGCCATTGAGAAGGAGCTAAATTCTGGCTCGACTAAGAATGCATCAGAGTTCAAGATTCTGGGGAAAAGAAAGAAGCATAACCAAAATTTGTTCAAGTCAGGTTAATAGGCATTCTGTTCTAATTGATCAGTGGGGACATTAAATTTAGCTAATCATTTATGAAGCCAAGAACAGGAGTTTGGAGCATCTGCATCTGGCCTTGTCATAGGTAAACAATGCCGGCAATCCTTGAGCCTCATCTAATTCATATCGGGAAGGGTGGTCCTTTGGAATAAGCTATTCTCTGAAACACTTTAGTCTAAGTACAATGTATTTCACCAGAAAATACCTTGATTGTGCCTTGGAAGGAAGGGATTGGTGATGGTGAGTCTGGAAAAGGCCAGACAAAGAGAGTGAGAATTCTAGTCCCTGAAGAGACATCCCATATGCTCTCAGGTGAGATTGTGAGAAAGGCTGGAAGAATGAAATGGATGACTACCAAGCCCATCTTATTTCAATGTACATAGATAACACTTCATTTCACAAAAAGGAAAAGTATGGGACCAATACTAAATCAGACAGGGCATTGGGACAAGAGGTATGAACTAGGATATATAGTCATTTACTGTACTAATTTGCATGAATAGAAATGCAGAGAGAGCTCTATAAAAAAAAATAGTTTATGTAATTATTAGTATAAAAACTCATAATTAATTTACTAAGATATAATGATTGATTTGTCATGTTATGCAACATATTTTCAATGTCATCATCTTATTATAGAGAATTGTAAAGATTTTCTTGTATGCTAAAGATCTTTGGTCACCATCATTATTCACACTATCGTGATTTACCTGGTTATCATGATTCCTCATCATTAGAGACATTAGTAATCTTCTAAGCCTTTCTGGCTCTTTTATGGGGAAAAGGGCAGGCTTAATATAGGCATTCCTCATCTGAGTGAGCTTCACTAGCTTCACTTTATTGCACCTCACAGATACTATGTTTTTCAAAAATTGAAGGTTTGCGACAACCCTGCCTCAAGCAAACCTATCAGCACCATTATTCCAACAAGATGGGCTCATTTCCTCTTTCCATCTTACATTTTGGCAATTCTCACAATATTTCAAAATTTATTATTATTATTATAGCTGTTGTGGTAGTTGGTGAGCAGTGATCTTTGATGTTACTCTTGTGCTTGTTTGGGGAACCATGAACCACAACCATATTAGGCAGCAAGCTTAACTGTTAAATATTATGTGTGGTCTAACCACTTCTCCAAATGGCCATTCCCCCATCTCTTCCTCTCTGCTCAGGCCTCCCTATACCCTAAGACATAAAAATATTTAAATTAGGCTAATTAATAACCCAACAATAGCCTCTAAGTGCTCAGGTAACAAGAGTCCCATGTCTCTCACTTTAGATCAAAACTTTGACATGATTAAGGTTACTGAGAAAGGCATATAGAAAGCTGAGACAAGCCAAAAGCTAGACTTCTTAATGCAAAACAGTTACTCACATTGTGAATGCAAAAGAAAGGTTCTTGAAAGAAATAAAAAATAAAAGCTGCTACCTTCTATAATTCTACGAAGGTGCAGAGAGGTGAGGAAGCTGCAAAGGAGAAGTTGGAAGCTAGCAGAAGTTGGTTCATGAGGTTTAAGGAAAGAGGCCACCTCTATAACATAAAAGTGCATGGTGGAGCAGCAAGTGCTGATGTAGAGGCTGCAGCAAGTCTTCCAGAAGATCTAGCTAAGATCATTGATGAAGGTGGCTACATTAAGTAACAGATTTTTAATGTAGACCAAACAACCTTATGTTGAAAGAAGACACCATCTAGGACTCTCATAGCTACAGAGGAGAAGTCAATGCCTGGCTTCAAAGCTTCAAAAGATAAGTGACTCTCTTGTTAGGGGCTATTGTTACTGGTGGCTTTAAGTCAAAGCCAATGTCCATTTACCGTTCTGAAAATCAAAGAGTCCTTCAGAATTATGCCAAATCTACTTTGCCCGTGCTCTATAAGGAGCACATCTGTTTATAGCATGGCTTACTAAAGCTTTTAAGCCCTCTGTTGAGAATTAATGCTCAGAAAAATAAGATTTATTTCAAAATATTACTGCTTATTGACAATGCACCTAGTTGCCCAAGATCTCTGATGCCGTTGTACAAGTAGATTAATGTTGCTTTCATGCCTGCTAATACAACATTTGTTCCGAAGCCTATGGACCAATGAGTAATTTTGAATTTCAAACTTACTATTTAATAAATATATTTTGTAAGGCTATAGTTTATAGATAGTGATTCCTCTGATGGATCTCAGCAGAGTACAGAACAACATGGCTTTGAACTGTGCTGGTCCACCTATACATAGATTTTTCATCTGCCTCTGCCACCCCTGAGACAGCAAGGCCCACACCTCCTCTTTCTCAGTCTACTCAACATGAAGATGTTGAGGATGAAGGCCTTTATGATGATCCACCCCACTTACTAAATAGTAAATATATATTTCCTTCCTTATGATTTTCTTAATACATTTTCTTTTCTCTAGCTTACTTTATTCTAAAAATCCATTATATAATACACATAACATAAAAATATGTTAATTGACTGTTTATGTTATCCATAAGACTTCTGGTCTACATCAGGTTATTAGTTTAGTTTTTGGGAAGTCAAAGTTATATACAAATTTTCAACAATGCAGGTGTCCCAAATCCCTAACTCCCACATTACTCAAGGGTCCACTGTAAGTTGAAAACTCCTGGAAAGGATTCATCACTGTAGATATTAGGGCTTTCATGATTCATGGAGGGAAGTCAACATTTCAATATTAACAGGGGTATGGGAGAAGTTGATTCCAACCCTCATCAATGACTTTGAAGGGTTCAAGGATTTAGTGGTGGAAGGAGCTGCAGATGTGGTAGAAATAGCAAGAGAGGCTGGGCGTGGTAGCTCACGCCTGTAATCTCAGCACTTTGGGAGGCCAAGGTGGTGGATCACAAGGTCAGGAGATTGATACCATCTTGACCAACATGGTGAAACCTCGTCTTTACTAAAATACAAAAAATTAACTGGGTATGGTGTTGCATGCCTATAATCCCAGCTACTTGGGAGGCTGAGGCAAGGGAATCATTTGAACCCGGCAGGCAGAGGTTGCAGTGAGCTGAGATCACGCCACTGCCCTCTAGGCTGGCGACAGAGCAAAACTCCATCAAGGAAGGAAGGAAAGGAGGAAGGGAGGGAGGGAGGGAGGGAAGGAAGGAAGGAAAGGAAGGAAGGAAAGGAAGGAAGGAAGGAAAGGAAGGAAGGAAGGAAAGGAAGGAAGCAAGGAAAGAAAGGAAGGAAGGAAGGAAGGAAGGGGAAGAGAACTAGATGTGCATCCTGAAGATGTGACTGAATTGCTGCAATCTTATGATAAAACTTGAATGAATAAGGAGTTGCTTCATCTGAATCAGCAAAGAAAGTGGCTGCCTGAGATAGAATCTACTTCTGGTACACAGGCTTTGAACATTGTTGAAATAAAGACAAAGGATTTAGAATATTGTACATAAACTTAATTGATAAAGTGGTAGCAGAATTCAAGAGGATTGACTTCAAATTTGTAAAAAGTTTTATTGTAGATAAAATGTTAAATAGCAGCACATTCTACAGAGAAACTTTTCAGGAAAGGAAGAGTCAATCTATGTGGCAAACTTCATTGTTGTCATGTTTTCAGAAATTGCCACACACACACCAGCTATCAGTAACTACCACCCTGTTCAGTCAGCAGCCATCAACACTGAGGCAAAATCTTCCACCAGCAAAATGAATATGAGTTGCTGAAGGCTCAGACATCTTTAGCATTTTTAGCAATAAACTAATTTTTAACTAAGATATGTACATTTTTAACATATGCTACTGCACACTTAATATAGGTATAGGGTAAACATAACTTTTATATGTATTGGAAACGAAAAAATTTGTGTGACTCACTTTATTGTAATATTGGCTTTACTGTGGTGATCTGGACACAGAATCCACAGTATCTCTGAGGAATGCCTGTAGTTTGAATATGAGTGATGCAAAGAAAGATTTTTAGCAATTGTAGTATCTCTGGATATATTTCCCATAATCTTCTGGGGTTATAGTTGCTCTTTATCTGTTTTACCTTTCCCAATAGTGACTGCACTTAGCAGAATTTGTGCTAGGAAACATTGTTATTGTTATAAAAGTAATTTTCTGTAAAGAATAGATCATTTTGTCTGATTCACTATTTTAGTGGCTCTCTGAAAAGTATTTTTCTTCATTTCCTTCTGAAACAGAATCTAGAAAAAAAAATACCATCAGCTGAGACATTTAGAAACATCTGTACTTTCACACAATGCATAGACAAGAAACACTTACAGAATTATTTTTAGGAACTCTGTTGAAATTAGAAATTTTCTAAAAGTATTTGCTAAAAAAGAAATGCATTTTTAGCTGACATCATATTGTTTTACATCTATTAGTTTAAATCTATTTTATTGTGACAATGACAAGAAAAACAATCTCACCCTCAGTGTAAAACTTACAGCTTTTGTTGTTGAGAAACTTCAAAACATACCTCTAAATAGTAAGAAGTGTAGTAAAATTTAAATAAATTGTTGGCTCAAATACAGAATGATTGAAAAATTACCCTTGGATTATAAAAATTTGTGTTCATCTTGTGAATGCTTTAAATGTCTTGCTCATAGTAAGACATAGTAAGCTCATGTGCTGTCTTTGTATCTTTGTACAATTAACATATAGGACAAATTTAAATACCAATGACAGTATATGTAATTTCACATATCAAATAGTTTCCCTGATAATTTAGGACTTTTTTCATTGACTTCTTGTCATATATGATTATGTCATTACTTTTTTATATAGCTCAAAATATGGCTGATAGAGTACTTGTACCCTTCCATGTTTTATTCATTTGGTATCACTGGTATTATATTTATTTATTCTTTTTTTCCAGGACATTTTCAAGATATTTGTCAATTTTGAGGTTTATTTAAGGTCTAATTAGATAATATATTATGTAAATCAGCCTAACCAGGCACACGTAAACTAAACTATGTCACAGGATGCCAATAGTGACAGATGAAGTGCTGATGCCTCTGGAAATCTCTTCACATTGTGGAGCTTCTCCTCTTCCCTTGGGATATCTGTCTTCTCCATTTTCTGTGACAGATGCCTATCTGCTAGATCAACTGAGAGCATCAGTGCCTATAGGTAATTAAATACAAATAAAACTCAATTTGTGTTATGGTCTGAATGTTTATATTCCTCCAAAATTCATATGTTGAAATCCAGTCCCCAGTGTGTTGGTATTAAGAAACAAGGCTTTTGGGAAGTGACAGGGTCATGAGAGTGGAGCATTTGTGAAAAGGATTAGTGGTCTTATGAAAGAGGGAGTGTCTGTTTTTCCCTTCTCTCATGGGAGTGGGAAAATACACATAGAAGTCACTATCACTGGGGAACAAGCCTCCACCAAAAACTGAATCTGTTGGCACCTTGATCTTGGACTTCCCAGCCTCCAAAACTCTGAACAACACATTTCTGTTGTTTGTAAATTACCTAGTCTAAGACAGCAGCCTGAATGGACTAGGACAATTTGTGTCTTTTTTGTTTAGGTAGCAATAACTAGAAATAGAATTTCTACAAAGATAACACACACAAAAATAAGTACGATTTTATCAAACTAAAATGCTTCTGCACAGTAAAAGAATTGCCAAACTGAAAAAAGTAACCTATGGGGTGGGAGAAAATATTTGTAAACCATATATATGATAAAGGGTTAATATCCAAAATATATGAGAAATTCCTCCAAGTCAATAGTAAACAAACCTATAGAAAACAAAAAGAAAAAGAAAAAAGAAAATAACCGATTTAAAACATAGACAAAGAAACTGAATAGACGTCTCTAGAAAGAAGACATACAACTGGTCAACAGATATCTGAAAAAGTGTGGATATCACTAATCAGGAAAATGCAAGTTAATATCACAATAAGATGCCACCTCACACCTGTTAGTGAGAGGTGACAATGTGCTAGCAGCCCTCACTCTCAGTGCCTCCTCTGCCTCGGCGTCCACTCTGGCGGTGCTTGAGGAGCCTTCAGCTTGCCATGGCACCATGGAAGCCCCTCTCTGGGCTGGCTGAGGCCGGAACCGCCTCCCTCTGCTTGCAGGGAGGTGTGGAGGAAGAGGCACAGGCGGGAACTGGGGCTGCGCTTGCGGGCCCGTGTGAGCTCCGGGGGGGTGCGGAGGGCCCCACACACGGAGGGGCCAGCTGCACCGCCTGCCCAGGGCAGTGAGGGGCTTAGCACCCAGGCCAGCAGCTGCCAAGGTTGCGCAGGGTCCCACAGCAGTGCCGGCTCACGGGCGCCGCACTCAAATTCTCGCCGGGCCTTAGCTGCTCCCCTGTGGGGCAGGGCTCGGAACCTGCAGCCTGCCATATCTGAGCTCCCCCGCTGCTGTAGGCTCCCCGGAGGCCTGAGCATCTCTGACGGGCACTGCCCCCTGCTCCGTCGGGCCTGGTCCCATGGACAGCCCAAGGGCTGAGGAGTGCAGGCCCCGCTGCGGACTGGTGGGCAGCTCTGCCTGCAGCCCCGGTACAGGAACCACTGGGTGAAGCCAGCTGGGCTCCTGAACCGAATGGGGACTTGGAGAACTTTTATATCTAGCGGGAGGAGGCTCGTATGTGCACCAATCAGCACTCCCTATCTTGTTAACCTGGTGGGGACTTGGAGGACTTTTCCCTCTAGCACTCTGTGTCTAGCTCAAGGATTGTGAACACACCGATCAGCACTCTGTGTCTAGCTCAGGGTTTGTGAATACACCAATTGGTACTCTGTATCTAGCTGACCTAGTGGAGACTTGGAGGACTAGCACTCTGTGACTCTATGTCTAGCTCAAGGATTGTAAACGCACCAATCAGCACTCTGTGTCTCACTCAGGGTTTGTAAATACACCAATCAGTACTCTGTGTCTAGCTCAAGGTTTGTAAATACACCAGTTGGTACTCTGTATCTAGCTAACTCGGTATCGAACTGGCACTCTGTGACTGTGTGTCTAGTTCAAGGATTGCAAATGCACCAATCAGCACGCTGTCAAAACGGACCAATCAGCTCTCTGTAAAATGGACCAATCAGGAGGATGTGGATGGGGCCAAATAAGGGAATAAAAGCAGGCTGCCCCAGTAAACAGTGGGAAGCTACTGGGGTCACCTTCCCCACTGTGGGAGCTTGGTTCTTTCTCTCTTTGCAGTAAAGCTTGCTGCTGCTCATTCTTTGGGTCCACGCTGCCTTTATGACCTATAACACTGTTAAGGGCTGCAGCTTCACTCTTGAAACCAGCTAGACCACGAATCCACCGGAAAGAATGAACAACTCCAGATGAGCTGACTTTAAGAGCTGTAACACTCACCAAGAAGGTCTGCAGCTTTACTCCTGACAGCACAACTATGAACCCAACAGAAGAAAGAAGCTGCAGACACATCTGAATGTCTGAAGGAACAAACTGCGAACACACCATCTTTAAGAACTCTAACACTCATGGTGAGGGTCTGCAGATTCATTCTTGAAGTCAGTGAGACCAAGAACCCACCAATTCCGGACGCATTAGGATAACTATTAGCAAAAAAAAAAAAAAAAAACAAAAGCGGCCCCTTGCTTTGTGTCCGCAGAAGTCCATAATGGCTGCCACGTTAGCTCTCCAGGAGTCTGGATAGCAGGCCCGGCTGAGAATGTCTGGAATCCGCAGGCCCCAGTCACTAAGGACAGTTTTTCCTTCAGTATTGGGGAAAGGAGGAGCTAAAGATGGTATTGGGGTCCTAACGGGCAGAAATGAGAAGTACGAATGCAGATGGTTGCAGAGTATGGTTGGGGGTTAAGAGCAGCGCCTTGCAAAAAAAAAGTGTTGGGAATGATAGAAAAGGGAACTCAGTATTTTATTAGTGGAAATGTAAATTGGTGCAGCCTCTATGAAATGTATATTTCAATACATAATGTATATTTGAAAATTGTTTTTAAAAAGTAGATTTTAGATGTTCTCACCACAAAGAAATAAGCTTGTGAAATGATGCATGTGTTAGTCTGTTTTAATCATTCCACAATGTATACAAGTATAACATTTACATTATACCACATAAATATATACTCTCTGTATATACTAATATATATACACTATTTGTCCATTTAAGTAATTTTTTAAAAATAATTGTTCTAAATATTACCTTATAAAGGAGACCGTAGGTTTGTTTTGCTCCAGATGGTAGAGTTAATCCCTGGAGCTGGAAGATGCTTACAGTGAAGTTTCTGCTCAAAATACTCTTCTAAAAATAGAGCAGCCTAACTATAGAGCAGACTGCCTCAAAGGTGAGGTATGTTGCAGAAAAAAGTAACTGTAAGGGATGTGAGGGATGCTGTTTGGGGATAATCAGGGACTCGGGATAGGGAACTAAGGAGTTTGGGTTGTCTGCTGTATAGAGGAAACCAGAGGAGATAACTTATTCAGTCATCATTAATTCATTCATTCCGCAAACATTACTGAACACCTGTGTGCCAGGTGCTGTGATTGACACTGGAAATTTAAAGTTGAATAATATCTAGTCACTGGGGCGCTGATGTCAAGGCACATACTCTAGTGAAAGGGAAACGCACGTAGCTCAGAGTGTGTGGAAAGTGCTATGAGGAAAGTAGGTGGGGAATAGTGTAGAGGCTGGACAAGAAGATTCCCAACTCGCCTGCTGCAGGCAAAGGAAGGTGGATGGTATTCATCAGGGATTATCACAGGAGGGATCAACTGAACTAATCCTTAAAATACAATGCAGTAGGAGCCAGCCCCCAATATGCTAGTAGAGGCAGTGGGGAGAGTGGTGGGGGAAAAAAAAAAAGTAGGTATGAGTCAAAGGAGAGAATTCCAGACAGATGAAAGCTGTAAAAATAGTTTAGTTTTACTGTAAAAAGGTCAAAGCCAGAAGTAAGGGGCTGCAAAGTCCATTTAAGCTGAGAACTTTATTACAGCTCCTGTTCCAAGCCCATGCTCTGTGCGACTGCAGATGGGATATTCTAACACCACTTGCGGAAATTCATCTTTTTGGACAAAGGCCAAGAGAGACCGGTGTTGTGATTCACTTGTTGTGGCAACCCAAAAGGAAGGGTGAATGCCTGCAGATGAGAGTTGCCTTTTCATGCCAGCCACTTAATAGACAGGTTATGGAGAAGGGAAGAGCAGTTGCCATGGTGGGCCTAATAGGAATCATAATCTAACCGATTGTCACAGCAGTGACTCTTTCAAATCTGGCCTAACTGAAGCTAACACCACACCAGAATCTGTGCTGGGCACACACCAATCACCCAGGAAGTATCATTATCCCCATTTTACAGATTTGAAAGCTGAGGCACAGGGTAAATAAGAGTTATGCAGAAGTCTTGCTTCAGTGTCTAGCTTCCTCATCTCACTTTATTCTGTTTTTCAATAGGAGAAGAGATGTCATCTCATGAAGAAAAATGCCATCTAAAGTGGCACGTTAGACACAGTAAGCAAACTGGATTGGAAGTGAAGAGTCAGTCCCAAGATACTTGACAATGTCTCCTATTTGTAGATTGTTTAGCAAAATGCTTTCACCTATGTTATTTGTTGCTCGCAACCAATCTGTCTGGTAGGAAAGGCACAGATAATATGTTCACCTCCAGATAACAAAAATGAAATTCAGAGAGGCCAAGGGGCTTGGCTCAGGATTCCACAGGGAAGAATCTACTTGCAGGAAGTTTAACAAAGGTTTTCAAATTCAGAAGTCCACAGGATGACTGCCCTTGAAATCCAATGGTCACATATAATACGGTTTCTTTGAGCAGGTAAGAGAGGACCAACCTTTCCTAAAGCCTTTCTCCTCTTGCTCTCCGTGCATCAACCTGAGCAGCCTCCAGAGAGATTCTGGAACATGCTAGGACTTTTCTTGCTTTAGGGCCGCAGTTCGTGTCACTCCTTCTTCCTGGAACATTCTTCACAAGCACTGTGTGCCTCCTTCTCATCCTTCAAATATCTGCTGAAATGTTCCCTTCTTAGAAAGGACTTGCTGGCCACTCTGATGGAAGTGCCCTCTCCAACTCACCTCTTTACTGATTGTTTCTATTCCTTTCACTAGCACATTTTATAATCTATACATAGTGTTTAATGCAACAGTTTGCTAAGCACTGAAAGTTGCATTCCTCCAACATTCATATGTAAAAGCTCCAATCCGCACTGTGTTGGTATGTGGAGGTGGGGCTTTTGGGAGGTAATTGTGTTTGGATGAGGTTGTGAAGGTGGAGCCCCTCGTAATGGAATTAGTGTTCTTATAAGAAGAGACAGAGGAACAAAGCTCTCTCTCTCTCTCTCTGTGTCTCTCTTTCTCTCTAAGACATGGGATGACACAATGAGAAAACAGCTGTCTACAAGCCAGGAAGAGGGACATCACCAGGAACCGAGCCTGCTGACACCTTGATCTTAGACTTTCCAACCTCCCAAACTATTAGAAATCATTATCTGTTGTTTAAGCCACCCAGACTGTGGTATTTTGTCATGATGCCTGAACTGACTAATATACAGTTTACCTGTACAGTGTTTGTTCCTCTAGATTATAAACTCTCCAAGGCAGGGACCATGTAGTTCTTTAAAAGATAATTTCATGGCTATAAGTTTACTGCTATTTCCCCATCACATGGGAAAGAGAAATGATCCGATTATCTCCTTAACTTCCTAAGTATCTCAAACTTCATAATGTTTAAATTTGGAAATACCTGTTGATTCAAGAGAGATAGATTACATGGTCTCTCTTGAACTTGGGACATCTCTTCCACAAACTTCCAAATGTTAGGCCATCTATTACCAGACCTTCTCAACTTAAACGAATCTTACTTGCAACCCCACTTTAGCCACCTTCACCATGCCCTAACTTTTGCCCTTCTTATTTATTATCCATACTTTTCCAAACGTAGAATCCGTAATCACTGGCATTATAGGTATTTACTTCAACCTCCAACCCTTATAGTTTTCTCAAATCCTCATTTATTCAACCTTTGTTTTTTGTAATCTTAGAAATTGCAAATTCTTGAAAATCGCGTCCTCCCTGATTTATAAATCAGATCCCTTCATATCATATTTTCAATCTGAGTTTGGCTCCATGATTAATCATCCAAATCAAAGGTTTACAAACTGTGGCCTGTGGAATAAATCTGGTCTGCACCTGTTTTAGTAAGTAAAGTTTTACTAGAACACAGTCATACTCATCCATTTACGTATTTTTTACATCGATTTTCACGTTACAATGACAGAGTTGACTAGTTGCAACAGAGTCTGTGTGGCTCACAAAGCCTAGAACATTTTCTATCTGTCCTTTATAGAAAAAAGTTACCAACCCCTAATCAAAATCAATAATCTATGAAGTAGAAAGAAAAAGATGATCTTTTGGTGCTAATACGAACATATTATGATTAAAAAACACTTTGTTGAGGTTTGATTAGCATACAGAAGCTGTTCAAAATGCATATAACTTGAAAGGTTTGGTAAGAAGTATGCAGTCATGAAACCATCACTACGATGAATGTCATAAACGTATCCATCACCCCCAAAGTTTTCCTCTACCTTATTTATCTATTTATAAGAATACTTAACGTAAGATTTGCTACCCTCTTAGCAAATGTTAGCAACTCTTTGAGTATGCAATATAATATAGTTAACAATAGACAGTATGCTGCACATGGATTTCTAGGACTTATTAAACTTGCATAGCAAAAACTTTGTACTCTCCGCCCAATACCGCTCTGTTTCCCCCTCCTTCATCCCCTGATAACTATCATTCTATTCTCTGCTTCTATGAGTTTGACTGTTTTAGATTTCTTGTATGAGCGAGCTCATTTAGTATTTGTCCTTCGATGTCTGGCTTATTTCACGTAGCGTAATGTTCACCAGGTTCATCAATGTTGTTGCAAATGACAAGATTCCTTTTTTTTATTAAGGCTAAATAATATTCCATTGCAAATATATACCACATTTTGTTTGTCTATTCATCTGTAAATGAATATTCAGGTTGCTTTCATGTCTTGGGTATTGTCAGTAATGTTGCAATAGACATAGAAGAACAGGTATTTCTTTGATATATTAATTTCATGCCTTTGGGTAAATACCCAGAGGTGAAAATTACTAAATCACATGGTAGTTCTATTTTTAGTTTTTTGAGGAGCCTCCGTACAGTTTTCCATAATGGCTGTACTAATTTACATTCTCACCAACAGTGTAAAAAGGTTCCCTTTTCTCCACTTCTTCACCAACATTTAAATTTCATCTTTTTGATAATAGCCATTCTGACAGATCTGAGGTGATATTTAATTGTGGTTTCAATTTGCATTTCCCCAGTGGTTAGTGATAGGGATATTGAGCTTTGTTATTAATAACCCGCTGGCCATTTATGTGTCTTCTTTTGAGAAATATCTATTCAAGTCATTTGCCTATTTTTAATATAATTACTTGTTTTCTCATTATTGAGTTGTTTAATTTCTCTCTATATTTTGGATATTAGCCCCTTAACAGATTTGCAAGTATTTTTCTCTTAACCTGTGGGTTGTCTCTTTAGTTTGTAAATTGTTTCCTTTGCTATGCGTAAGCTTTTTAGTTTGATGGAATACAATAGCTAATAGATTAATGGTCTCTTTTTGTTTTTGTTGCCTGTGCTTTTAGGGTCATAGTCAAAAAAATCTTTGCCCAGATCAGTGCGTGGAGCTTTTCTCTTACATTTTTTTTTCTAGTAGTTTTATGGTTTCAGATCTTATATTTAAGTCTTCAACCCATTTTGAGTTGATTCTTGTATATGGGATGTGATGTATTCAATTTCATTCTTCTTCATGAGGACATCCAGTTTTTTCAACACCATTTATTAAGAATTCAGTAAAGATGCCGTATATAAAATCAACATAAAAATTCAGTAGTTTTTTCATACACTAACAATGAACTGTCTGAAAAATAAGAAAATAATCCCATCTTAATGCCACAGAAAATTACTTAGTGGTAAATTTAACCAAGCAGGAATATGGAAAGAGCTATATTCTGAAAACTATAAAACATTGATAAAAGAAATTGAAGATTACACAAATAAATGGAAATATGTCTCATGTCCATAAGTTGGAAAACTAATATTGTTGAAATGTCCATACTAAATGTGATCTAAAGAGTCCATGTGATTTCTATAAAAAATCCAATGTCATATTTTATAGAAATTGAAAAAAATGCTAACATTTATGTGGAACCAGAAAAGACCGAATAAACAAAGCAATCTTGAGCCATAAGAACAAAGTTGGAGGCATCACACTACCTGATTTCAAAATATACTGCAAAACTACAGTAATCCAAATGGCATAGTACTGGTGAACAAACAGATACAAAAACCAATGGAATTGGATAGAAAGCCCAGGAATAAATCCACAAATTAAAAACCAACTGATTTTTGACAAAGATGCCAAGAATGGGGAAGGGACAGTTTCTTTCATCATTTATTCTCTGTATTCTTTTCACCTCAGGAAAAATATCCAGTTTCCTCAATTATATATACATTCTTTCACCCAATAATTCCTTCATTCACTTATTTGTTTATTCATTTAATCTCTTAATGGTTTGTTTATTCTGTAAATATTCATATTTCTTTTTATGCATTTTCTAAGAATTAGAAGTGTAATACTGAACAAAATAGCTATAAATCTCAGCTTCCCACTCCCATATTTACAGTTTGATTAGTGAGGCACATTTAGATATGCAGTGATAATTACTTTGCTTAGAGAAATTCAAGGTGATAGAACGCAGGGTGACACCTAACCCAGACTGGTAGAGAAAGGGAATTCTTCCACTGGAAATGACATGATTATATAAATAAGTAGGCTCAATCAGGTCATAAAAGGGCCTGAAAGACTATTTCAAGCAGAGGAAAGGTATTTGCCAAGGTCAGGGTGTGTAGTGGGGAGAATGGGCAGTGGGAGGGAATTATGAAGTGTTTCAATGACTAAAAGTAAAGTAATAAGCTCCTTGTCCAAGAGCTTGGATTGTATCCTAACTGAAATGAATATACAGTAAGTGTTTGAAGAAGAGGATGAAATAGTCAAGTTTTCATTACACAAAAATAACTTGTTCCTTTCATGTTATGTTTATTTTTTCTTTTAATTTTCTGACTGCTCTTTTCTGGAAATCTCAAATTTATATTTGCCAAATATGGTCACATTTTCTGATGGAGAATACCAACTAAGAATGGGTTAGGGAACTGAGTCAGAAAGTCCCTGTTAGACAATTCAATCATGTTTTTCTAAGGATGTGCTTTTGGACATTATGGAAACTATCTTAGGCTCTCACTTGGATCCTAGAAAAGAAGGCAACTGTTAAAAGGAATGTCCAGCCCCACCTAATTTGGCAGCTGCCCCTCCAAGCTAATGACATTAGGGATGTAGTGGATCCAAGAGGCTGATGATGCCATCTGGTCCGCTCATGTGACTATTTCTATCAGCTTTATTTCTGCAACATCCTGTGCCCACAGAGGAGACACAGATCGCTTTATAATTCCTTCACCATATTAAGATACAGATACACTGGGAACCTTAAAGGCAAGAATATGATTGAAATGTCAAATGGGGACTTGGTGATCTAAATTATGTCCCCCAAAAGCCAACGTCTTGCCACCACCAGTGCCCTCCGGGTGGAGTTTTTAAACAGATTACTCATAACACAAACTTTCAAAACCAGAAAGTCATGACCCTCTGGTCATCAGGGCAATTATGGAATAACATTGCTGGAGTAAGTTTCGCTCAATGCCCAAGAGATGAGCTGGCAATGCCACAACAATGTCCAGTTCTTAGAGGGTCTAAGACCATGTGTTACATTTCCCTTGTATGATTACTCACAGCTTCACAGTTCTGCTGTCCTCCTCGCCTCTCTGCCGCCTCTTAACTGCACCTTTGACTGCACCTTTGACCTCCTACCCCTAAGTTTCAACCCTGTGAGATTACTTGTCTTTTCATCTACACTCTGGTCACTCTGATCCCTATTCTTTAGATTCAGGATTTTCTCTTTTCTTGGATTATTCTGCAGCACAAGTAGAAAAATATTGTGCTTCATTGGAAAATGCATGTCGTTTGAATCACACCCTTTCAGATTATACAATTCTAGTCTTTTGTTATCTTTGAGACATTTTACAACTCTGTAAACTAATATTAATGTACATAATACTTGTCTATAGGCATGTAAATTGTGTCCAGTGGTGATTTAATTGACAATGAGATCACTTGGACACAGGAAGGGGAACATTACACACCGGGGCCTATTGTGGGGAGGGGGGAGGGGGGAGGGATAGCATTAGGAGATATACCTAATATAAATGACGAGTTAATGGGTGCAGCACACCGACATGGCACATGTATACATATGTAACAAACCTGCACCTTGTGCATGTGTACCCTAGAACTTAAAGTATAATAAAAAAAAGAAAAAAAAAGTCCCAATTTCAGGTATTTTGTGATAGCAGCAAAAACAGACTAAGACAACTAGTATGAAAATGTACATTAACAAATAAAATTAATCATAATATATGTTTGCTTTTAAGAGAAAGTAAATAAACGAATATGCTTTCTGTTGATTGATTGATTTAATAAACATTGATTGACCATCTCCACTGAGGATATGGCATTTAAGAGAAGATCTCTTTGATCTTAGTACTTTTATTGCTTTTTAAATAGGATCAAATACACCCAAGGTAAAAAATAGAACACACTATACGTTACATTTTGGAACTGTTAGAAATTCCTTTGAAGCTAAAATTACTGTTATCCTTTGACAACCTTTAACCCTAAAATAATGTGGTGCTCACCAACTTGCTTAAGTCACAGCACTTCCTGTCTTCTCAGATACAATATCAGAAACTCACAATCCAAGAAAAATCTAAATGGCAAGTGTGGGTTAATAGAAGCCTCATAAAGCAAGAAGTGCTTTGGAAGCGTATGGAAGACATCAATGATATGCATAACATCAAGTGCAAAAGTGTGTGCTAGGAAAGTTCAAAAAAGAAAAAAAATCAATAAGGTAAGACCAGGGATAGGGTAGTATATAGCTTTCGGGAATTCAGGAAATGCTAAAGTCTATGGAGAATTTGCATGGGTGAAAGATCAGATTGGAGGACTTGCTCTGTGGAACCATCGTGGATCTGAGTCCAGAAGTGATCCTGAGCCACATACTATGGAAGAGTGTCAGTGAGCAAGAGCCTGTCTGACAAAGATGGAAGCTGAGCAGCTTTCTACTACGCATCGCCTGTGTACAGGCCAGATTCCAGGAGGCTAATATTCCACTGCTAGTTTGATCTTTCTCAGATAGCTGGGTAGAGAGGGAAAAGTTTCACCCCAAATACCAGATGCCTCCAAACATCTGGATGCTTGGTGTTATGTATTTCAAACAGCAGGTTTGATAAAGCTGCTTTTACTCTCCAGTTGGATGTTGGTTGTCAAGACTGTCATTAACTTCTGGGAGTTCCCAAATCCTCAGAGAAAGAGAGAGAAATAAGCAGTCTGCCTGCAATCAGGAGCTGGCTTTGAGCCCCACATGGCAACATGCCTGTATTTAATTAGAAGTGGCTTAGTTCTTGGGATTTACTGTGGATTGAGGCTACGAAGCTGGAAGGTTTTATCTTGAATATTCCACTGTCTCCTCGTGGATTTTATCAAATTTCTCCTTTAACCATATAAGGGCTTTCAAAGTTGACACATCACACTTAGTTATGAGGGGGAAACCAGTAGTATGGTTGGGACATGCATTGTGGAGAGACCATACTTTGTAAGTGTTAATAATTGAAATTTTTTTGAACACTAATTTTGCTGAAGACTGGATTTTCTACTCCTTCAGATGTTTTCCAGTGAACATATTTTCCCCTTTTAATAAATTGATTGCAAAGTTATCTTCATTTCACCTTTATGATGTCATACCTTTTCATTTTTGTCTTCTCCTAGTTAGGGCCTCCTGGTCCCCAAATGTAGAAACACATCTTACACCAATCCCAGAGCCATTTTGTATAAGAGGCACTATGGATTTAACCAGCTTTAGCTCCAATATTTGAACATAGTGTTCAGCATCATCACCTGGCCACCAGGTCAAAACTGAGCACCCTTTAATCCATCAACAAGTTCTCTGCAGTCATGCAAGATTATGAAATGGGCACAGACATCAATATACAGTCTTTGTGTTTAAGAGGTTCATGGTCTACCTGAGAAATGCATCTTTAAGCCTAAAATAGACACTCCATTTATTCCATAAATGTTTTTTAAGCATTAGTGGTATATCAAGCACTGTATAATAAATATATACAGTGGCTTCTGGGCTATAATAAATATATACAGACCACAAGTTTGAATTTCATAGCATTGAGCTATAATGTTTAAATATTATAATAATCATAGTAAATGTCCTTGAGGAGCTACAGAAGATTCGTGCATGAAGCAGAAACAAGAAGTTGAAGAAAAAAAAACCGGCTTTGGGGGCAATAGAAATACAACTCTCAAACTCAATAGTTTGATTGATTACCAAATCAATACAGCCAGAAAATAAATGTGTGACCCCAAAAGCTTGAATGAAGAAAGTCTTCTGTAAGACACTAGAAAGTGCTAAGGAGAAAATAAAAAATGATATTGCTGAGAGCCAGGTGCTTTCTCTAGGACACACAGATACCGAATGAGAGAAAACAGAAAATCCTATGGTTGTGGATTCAAAATAGAGGCATCACCGCGTCTATCTAATCAGGGTTTAATCAGAGAAAACCAAACCAGTAAGATACCTATATTAAGAGATTTCTTGCAAAGAATTGACCTGCGTGATTGTGGGCACTGGCTAGGCAAATCCTAAGTCCACAGAGCAGGCAGCAAGAAAGCAGGCTGGGAATTGTAGGCAGAGGATGAAGCTGCAATACTCATGTGGCTGCTCCTCTTCATGGAAAACTCGGCTCTGCTCTCAAGGACTTTCAGGTGATTAAACCAGGCCCACTCACATTATCTAAAATAATCTCCCTTACTCAAAACCAACTGATTATGAACTTGAATCACATCTATAAAATATTATTACAGTAACACCTAAATTAGTGTTTGAACAACTGAGAGTTGTAACTGATATAGCTTGACTGTGTTCCCACCCAAATCTCATCTTGAATTGTAGTTCCCGTAATCCCCATGTATTGTGGAAGGAATCAGGTGGAGATAATTGAATCATAGGGGCAGTTTCTCCCATCTGTTCTCATGATAGTGAGTTAGTTCTCACGAGATCTGATGGTTTTATAAAGGTCTTCCCCCTTTGATCGGTTTTCATTCTCCTTCCTCCTGCTGCCATGTGAAGAAGGACATGTTTGCTTCCCCTTCTGCCATGATCATAAGTTTCTGGGGGCCTCCCCATCCATGCTGAGCTGTGAGTCAATTAAATCTCTTCTCTTTATAAATTACCCAGTCTTAGGCAGTTCTTTATAGCAGCATGAGAATGGACTAACACAGTAACTTTACCAAGTTGACACATAAAACTGATCATCACAATATGCAGTGAATATTTGGTGAGTTAATAGATACATTCTCATAAATTAATGAAAGAGGATGGTGATTCCACTTAAGGGTGGTGTTATGAGAGTTAAAAGGGTTAGCATAGATAGAACACTATTCTATGATTGATCTAAGGTTGGCTTTTAGGGACTACATTATACATGTGGGTTTTGTTTTCATGTTTTTACTTGCATTTCTATCTCTGGCCACCCTTGGGGCTATTTGGATGTCACCTCTTCTTCTGAGCTCCAGTCTATGTATTCCCTATTCCACTGTCAAAACCACTGAAGTCTACACTCCTCATTAGATTCATGGAACCCAGATGCCCTCAAAGACATCCCTTTCCCTCATGACCCAGTTGAAACAATTCTCTACCTCTCTGCTAATTCTAGAATATTTAAGAGTAAATGTATTTTCCCTCAGATATCTGTCAATTCCTGGCCTTATATCTCAAAGCCCCTTTTCATTCAGGTTTCCTAGATCATTTCTTGTCATCTCTGTGCTATAACTCATTAACCCAGGCACAAAACACAGCAACTACTAACCTCTTCTTCCATCCCACACTGCCCTCACACCAATAATTCCTGAAAAAGCAGCTCAAATTAAGAATTTTAAGTAAAAGTGAAGGTTAATTAATTGCAGGAGCACATACAACATTAACCTTTAAATAGAGATCCTAATTCTTAAAAAAAAAAGTCTATTGTCTTCCCTCCCCTACCCTAAGCAATATGCAATGGTGGCTCTTCAATAGTCCCAGACTCTTCTTCTCTTCGTGGACTGGACTTAACCCTTCTTTTCAGGATTGAATTAATGAATCCTTTCTTCTCAATCATGCAGAGTAAGTTTCTGCCTCCCTGGGCCTTTCTGTTTACTGACCGCAACAGCCTTAGATTATACCTCTTCTACTCCAAGTGCTTTCAAAGAAAGTCCTCTGCCAAGACAAATTCATTACATTCATTACATTTTTTCGCTCTCCCTGTTTGCCTTTATTCTCTTTTGTATTTCATCTTCTCATCTAGATTGAATAATCTTTGAGAGCACAGATGTTAATTTATATTTTTTCCTTTCCATTTCTGCTCAGCATGAGGTAGGTGTCCATTGAACAAACTGGATGAATTTTTGTTGCCTAATATCTTGCTAGAGGTGGGGATAGAGGTTGGGGGTGGTTAAGGAACTATCAGCTAGCCTAGGAGATATTAGAGCTGCAGAGATTTGACTATCTTGTTCAACGTTATATCCCTAGGGATTAGTACATAGGCTTGCAAATAGCACGTATGAATAAAAAAATTATTGAATGAGTAAATTAATTTAAAATATAAGTTACTTAGGCACTATCTTTAGGCATATCTGTATTTATGTGGTATTCAATGGCCCACAAGATGTCTACATCCTAATACCTAAGATCTGTAAACATTAATTTGCATGACAAAAGAGACTTTACAGATGTGATTAAATGAAAGGATTTTGAGATGCAGATAATATCCTGTATTCTTCATGGGGAACCAATGTATTTACAAGGGTCCTTATAAGTAAAACAGAGAAGCAGGAAAATGAGGGTTACAAAAAAAATGTGAAGACAGAGAAGAGGTTAGAGTGATGTTGGCTTTAGAGATGGAAGGGGTCACAAGCTGTCTTAGTCTGTTTAGTGTTGCTATAAAGGAATAGCTGAAGCTGGGTAATTTGTTTTTTAAAAGTTTATTTTTCTCACTATTGTCATGTCTGGAAAAGTTTAATATTGGGTAGCTGCATCTGGCAAGGTCCTCAGGCTGTTTCCACTCATGTCAGAACATAAAGGGGAGCTGGTATGGTGAGAGAGGAAGCCAGACAGAAAGAGGAGGTGCCAGGCTTTTTTTTTCTTTTAAACAACCAGCTCTCTTTAAAAAAAATTACACTTTAAGTTCTGGGATACATGTGCAGAACGTGCAGGTTTGTTACATAGGTATACACATGCCAAGGTGGTTTGCTGCACCCATTAACCTGTCTTCTACATTAGGTATTTTTCCTAATGCTATCCCTCCCCTAACCCCCAACCCCCGATAGGCCCAGGTGTGTGATGTTCCCCTCCTTGTGTCCATGTGTTCTCATTGTTCAACTCCCACTTATGAGTAAGAACATGCAGTGTTTTGTTTTCTGTCCTTGTGATAGTTTGCTGAAAATGATGGTTTCCAGCTTCATCCATGTCCCTGCAAAGGACATGAACTCATCCTTTTTGTGGTTGCATAGTATTCCATGGTGGATATGTGCCACATTTTCTTTCCAGTCTATCATTGATGGGCATTTGGGTTGGTTCCAAGTCTTTGCTACTGTGAACAGTGCTGCAGTAAACATATGTGTGTGTGTGTCTTTATAGTAGCATGATTTGTAATCCTTTGGGTACCAGTAATGGGATTGCTGGGTCAAATGGTATTTCTGGTTCTAGATCCTTGAGGAATTGCCACACTGTCTTCCACAATGGAACAACCAGCTCTCTTAAGAATAAGAGTGAGAACTCACTTCCCTGGCCCAGAGAGAGCAAAACAGCAGTAGTCTATTCATAAGCAATTCATTCCCATCACCCAACACCTCCCATTAGGCCCTACCTCCAACATTGGGATCAAATTTCAACATGAGGTTTTTAGGGGACAAACATCCAAACTATGTCACAAACCAAGTAATGTAAGCAGCCTCTAAATGATGGAAGAGGCAAGGAAACAGAGTCTCCCCTAAAGCCCACAGAAGGAAAGCAGCCCTGCCAACTTCTTGATTTTAACCCAGTAAGACCCGTTTTGGACTTTGGACACCCAGAGCTATAAGATGATTATGTTGTTTTAAGCCATTAAACTTGAGGCAATTTGTTACAGCAGCAATTGGAAACTAATACAGATTACATTCTAATTCAAGTAGCATTGTTCCCAGCTCTCTGGACCTCAGATTTCTTTCCTGAAAGACATTAAAAATAATACCTGAAAGTTTAGCACACAAGTGCAGAGTGCCTGTTTACTAGAGTGATCAGCGTTTATTTAGGCTCTAAATAGATTTGAGGATGAAATTACATAGCATAAAGTTCCTAGTGATGTTTCGGATAAAAAGTATTTCCTTCAAAATGCCAGAGGCGGGTCCTAAAAACCCACAAAGTAGGTGAACTGGCAAAATACTGTTAAAAGTAAAGTAGAGGTTCCTCTTCAAAGACTTTCCTCCCCATCTAATTAGGAATAAATAGTAACTTCTCTTAGAAGCAAAATTTATTCAAAACCTGTGCTAACATTCTTAAATATCTGCTAGCTGTAATAAAGAAATCAATGTACTTTATCTTCTTAGCTCCCACAATTTAGCCTAAATATTTGCCCTGGCATGCTTATACTGGTCCAAGCAAGCATTAGGTCATAGCCTGTTCCTGTTCCTTATTTTAAGGTGTTTTTACCTTTCTCAGCGTTCCACAAGTTACTTCCTCCTTCTTTTGTTCTCCTCTGCCTTTGCCTCTTTTGAAAAGTTCTAAGTTGCTAGCTAATCAGGAGAAATACAGAATGTGACGTCCCGTTCCAGCCAATGGAAACTGGACACAGCAGTAAGGTGGATGCATCAGGTTATAAATGACCCTGTCTCCTTTGTTCAGTGTCCTCTCACGGCAAAATTGCTGGCGAGTGTACCCTTTCTGCAATAAGTAAAAATTGCCTTGCTGAGGAAATTAAATTTATGTTCAAGTGCTATTTCTTTATGGCACCAGGGAACAAGCATTTCTAACAAGACTATGTAATTTAATTTCAGGAACCTAAAAAAGTGGGATGAAGAACTGAGGTTGCTAATAAATCTATGCAACTTATAAGTAAATATTTAATTTACTAATATAATAAAGACATCGTTGTAAGACAATGTTAAAACATTTTACACATTTTAAATGTGCAATAGTAAATCCTTCACTATTCATGGATATTTGGAATCCCTTGTCACCAGAAGCTCTTAAGGAAGTAACTTCTACTTTGTTGCAAATATGTTCTTGGCTTAGTTGAGGTAATGCAAATACTAGAATACTTGTTTGTTTACCAGCTTATTCTTCCCTGAAGCTGGTCCTCCAGTCCCTGCTAGGGATCTTATGTCTCCAAGAGTGCTTAACACCCCTAATAGCCCTACCTTTTAAGCCTCCCTGGGACCTGCCCTCACAGTACCGCTTACACCTCCTCCACTTCCTCCTCATGGCTACCTGCAGAAAGCCATTCTAAAATTAGGTTCTATTTTCCTCGCCCGCATTCTCTTTTGCAAAGCCTCCAAAAAATTTACTTTGCTTCTCTGCGCCTGCTTTATCTCTATTTTCTACACGTGCTCCTTCTTTTTCTAATTATCTATAATAGGCGTCACAAAATTCGCATTTGTTGAAACCAAAATTTCCATGGCTGCCTCAAAATATACAGATGTAAATTTGCATATAATTAAATTTTGCATAAGGGAAACTCTCATCTGGGGAGATATGCAATGCCCAATAAATGGCAGTTTCCTTCCCCTCTTCTCCAATGTCCCCAGGCCAGCCTCCCAGTCTGTGTGCTTCCCCCTGGCCACAGCTACCAGGACTCTGCTCTGGGGATTTACAGACAAGGGTATCAAGTTTTGATTAAACTAACCCTCTCAAACTGAATGTGTGGTTTAAAAAGCTTCCTGTAAAGAAACTGCAAAATAATAATGCTGGCATTGAGCAGTAAGAAAAGAGCAGAGCCAGCACCCCCCTCACGCTGAGATGAGGTGTTTTTTTGTGTTTTGTTTTTTTCTTTGGCAGCATTATGGGGGAAAAGCAATGATGATCTAATGAGATCTGACAAGAAGTTAGCCCAAAACAAGGAAATTATTTAGGATTCTCTTTGAAGTATGGATTTATACCCACCAACCTTAGCTGTGAATCTTACCTCAAGTGTTATCTGTGCCTTGAGATGTTTCCTGGTCGTAGTACTAAACCATCATAATGAGCAAGACATTCAATAAGCAAGTGTGATGGCTGTGAGGACAGATCTTAACAGTTTTTTTTTTTTTTTTCTGGAAGGCTTAAAATCATGCATTACTCAATCTAATACTTCACAAAATTTCAGTAAACCTAATGACAATATAGAAGCTTATGTTATAGTTTTATAATCAACAGCAAAACATAAAATAAAAGAAAAACATACATCACTGCAGCTGTATCCTGCTACAATAATAAAGGCTGACATAATAGATGGAGAACAATATGGTAACAAGCCAAAATATATTACTTTATCCACAAATAGTATCGTGCTATATATAGACAGCCTTGCTAAATATTTAAAGAAATACACAATCAATTCCACAATAGAAAATTTGCTGTATGGATGGTGCATGGTGGCATGCAACTACAAATGTTTCTAACATGTTTCTGTTCATAAGATTTTCTGAATTCTCATTTAATATTCAAGCACATGAAAAACACCTTTTCAGGTGTGATCCTATAAAGCAAAGATGTCCTCACAAACAATAGTTGACTAAATAAACACACGGCTTTATGGAAGAAATGTGTAACTATAGCCATTGTTGGAGCAGATGCTCTGTTTAAAAAGAAAAAAACGTTAAATTTATAGATCTCACCATGCTTATTTGCTGCTTAAGTCATTGGCAATTTATTGCACCAAGGTTGAAGTTCAAAGCATAAAGGATACTATACATAATGCAATTAATGAGGTTGATGTCCCTAAAACAAGAGAGAAATAGTAAATGTTTTGCAATAGTTTTCATGAGATGGGAAGTGACAATAGAAATCTTTGTTACAATGCAGATTTTATTGTGGAAATGATCTCATGGCAAAGTTTTTAAAGAGGCTGCAGAACAATAAAGAGAGATAACACATTTTGCTTTCATGTAAAAGCCGATGTTCCAAATTTGCTGACCTTCTCTGTAAATAAGAAGTGACTGTCAGTAGCCAGCAGATGTGTTTGTAAAAATAACCCACTTGATCTATCCCTGCAAGGTAAGAGTGGCCTTTTCAAAGTGAATGAGAGAACTGCTCTCAAGAGAAAATCGTACTGTAAAGACAGCATTTCAAAAACATTTATTTGGAAATATTTAAATGATGTGATCTATTTATTTGGTCAAAAATGCCCAACTGGCCTAACTTTATTCTATTCCTTAAAAAACAGATCAGGTAACAAATCCTACAGTTAGAATCTTCTGATCACCCTGAGAGTTAGTTACCCCTTTCTTTGGTTTCTTCTCTTTAACTTCCTGCACATATGCTGCCGTTGTGCTTATAGCACCGTATCAGAGTGTGTTATTTATACGTGCATCTCCCCCATTAGATTGGGAGTTTCTTGAGGTCAGAACACAACAATTATCCTACCAGAAGGAAAAGAAGATTGCCAAAAGATGCTCTATCAATGTTTGGCCATTGGTTTAAATAATGGACCAACGGGCTCAAAAAACCTGGCCAATATGAAAATAATAATAAAATAAGGGCTAACACTTAAACTGTTGTGTACACACTATGTACCAGGCACTGATCAAGGCACTTTGTACATATTTTCTTATTTAATATTCGCTACTATCATATTAGAATATTATTAACCCCAATGTATAGATGTCGGTCAAGAAACTTGTCCCAAATCATACAGTTAGTTGTCTGAGATGTAATCCAGGTGATTTGTTCACAGAGCTCAGGTTCTGTGAAGCCGGGAAAAACAAAATTTGGCCTCCAGTTTCGAAAGAATTGCAAACTAATAGAATATCTAGAACCAAATGATTATACCAATAGCATACTAATTGCATATCCAGGACATTTGGTATAATACAAATTATTCTACCTTAAACGTATGGAAATTTGTGATCCATGATGTTGCAGATTCTGTCTTCTCACTCTGCATTTTCAAAGACATATGGTATTGGCTCATTAGATTAATTGTTGGATAGTCTTTATTATAGACTAAACCATGAAATAAATACATGGGTACATGCATGAATGTTATATATCAGGGGCTTTAAATAGTTCATTATCTCACTTCATAGTCACAACAAACCTACTGATAGTTCCAATGCAAAGCCTAGAATACTTTGGCTCAGAGAGGCCCAAGTCTTTTCTCAGTGCTGCACAGCTGGTACAAGGCATGGTGCCCTCCCTTCTCTCAGTACAAACTACCCATGCAGACTATCACTCTCAGTCTTATTTATCTCAAATAAAGAGGGTATAACTAACTGGAATGTGTCCAGAACAGTGAGGCCAGAGTGCGGAGAAGCTCCGTAACCATGCTGCTGCATGAAGAACAGCTGGAGAGACTAAGAACATGCGGCCTAAAGAGGAGACTCAGGGAGATGGGATCACAATCTTTTTCTAGAGAGTAAATCCAAGAGTGTCAAGTGGAAATGAAAGGGAGACTGGTTTCGGTCAGATAGAAGGACGAACTTTCTAGTGTTTCATACTACAGTGGGAAAGACTATTTTGTGAGATTTAAATGACCAACTATCAAGAAATTGCAGGGTAGTCCCTACATGAGGGTTAGGTAGAATGGACCTACTTTCTGTCTCATAAACTTGAGAAAATTAAATAAGATAATTTATTATGGGGTGGTGTTAGTTCCCCCTGTACTTTATCATCTATGTTGATAATGTTAATAATTAATTGCATAATTAACAAATAGCAAATTGTGTGTGTGTGCGTGTGTTTTAGACAGGGTTTTGCTCTGTCACCCAGGCTGGAGTGCAGTGGCGTGATCTCAGCTCACTGCAACCTGTGCCTCCCAGGTTCAAGCCATCAACCTGCCTTAGCCTCCCTAGTAGCTGGGATTACAGGTGTCCCCCACTATGCCCAGCTAATTTTTGTATTTTCAGTAGAAATGGGATTTCACCATGTTGGCTAGGCTAGTCTCGAACTCCTGACCTCAGGTGATCCACCCACCTCAGCTCCCAAAGTGCTGGGATTACAGGCATGAGCCATCGCGCCTGGCCGGCAAATTATTGTTATTTATAACTCCTCAATCCAAACCTTCAGTGTCCATGTTGTTTCCTCAACTATAAAATGATGATAATAACAGTACCTTCTTCGTAAGATAGTCAAGAGGTTTTTAATATCGATATGGTACTGAGAATGATGTCTGAAACATGGCAAGTACCCCGTTTGTATTATATTTCTGTTAATAATAATAATACATACCATTTACTGTGCTCTTGCTATATGCTACACATAGTATTTCATTTAGGCCTTACTATGTCCCTGATGTAGGCATTAATATCTTTATTTTGAGAATGAGAAAACAGTCTATACCTGGTACGCCATGCTGCTATTGTTTATCTGTTTGAATCTTAAGCAAATCTGCTTGATAATTGATAATAAAAGAAGCCTTTTTCTAGGTAAGGAATCTGATATTGTGTTTAAAAAAACACGCATTTAATCCTGGGGCTGCTGCATTACTCCTGCTGCCCCATCCCACTGTGACCAAAGGCACGTGAGATGGTGAGTTGTCCCCTTGCCAATGGGGGTTTGGTAAGAAAGGGAGGTGCAGTACTTCTTTGTTTCTGAATTGCAAGTATGTGTGGGATACAGGGGGAGGCTGAACATGAAGGTCCTGGGACAGCCCACCAGGTATCCCATGAGACTTTACAAAGGAAAAGGAAGTAAGTGACAGCCCAGGGTTCAATAGGATGGAAGGAAAAGCCAGGCCATGGAATTCCTCAGACCTGCTTCCTAATGGCAACTCTACCACCTCAGCAAGCCATTGAACTTCTCTGAGCTCAGTCCTTTCATTTATAAAATGGGGTGACAGTGCTCACATGCCAGGAATACAAAGGGATTGAAATATAAAATATGTAATTAAACACCTGATGTGACATCTGTCAGAGACCCCAATAAAGTCAGCCGTTTTCCTGTTGAATTCTGTCCTTGGTGGTTCTCCAAGATCATACCTTCCATCAACATTTACCGTCACTCCCCCACCCCATGCCCAATGCTGAACAGTGGAGGGGCTCTTCACCTAAAGTTGTAATGTTGAAACTTCAACCCAAAGCAAGTACTGTTAGGATCTCTGGAAACTTTCCCTCAAATAAGGGATTTGAATGGGACAAGAAGAAGTTTTATAGATAGCCAATGCACATGATTTAATGGGGTTATGATAGAAACAAGAAAGTAAAACAAACCTATGCTTTAAATCCTACCATTTCAAGTCCATATTTTCACTTGAAAATTCAGATTCCTATTAAACAATGACATTTACGCCAAAAAGTAGAGGAATTGGTTGAAGGACAGGGTAAAGCCAGGAGGAATCGGGAATTTGAAAGTCAAGTCGAAGGACTGAAATACTTAGAACACTAAGGGCACCGCAGGGCTCTACCAAGGACAGGTACAGGCTTTGAATTTGCAGCACCACCCTAATTTAATGAGCTACCTTAGCACGTGGTACAGCCTTGGAAAACAGATGTCACAACTCTCATTAGATTGTCAAACATTTTCCAGCATTTCCTCTCCCATCATAGCTGATTATCAAGATATATAGACACACACATGCATACACATAAATACCTTGATAAGTTACTAGAAAAAACAGAAAAATGTCTGACAGTTTAATGAGATTTGGGTAAAAGAAAATTCTATATTTCAATGTTTTCCAGGCACTAGAAATAATTCATCAATGTTTCTAAGACTCATTCAGCGTGGCTGCATTTTAAAAAAAATATTTTCATAAATGTTGAGGAGCAAATACCATTATTAGGCATTAAAAAGGTTGAAGTCTAATAGATTAGCCACTTCACCCTCCTTCGCTCAGGTCAGCATTCATTCAACTGGCTCTTACTGGTTATCAGCCACACACCTCCTGACTGGCTATTCAGTGCCGATGACGTTTCTGTCATGCACAGGGCTGGCTTTAAGGTGCATTGAGGTGACAGCAGGTGGCCTGTAGAGTGGTCATTTTAGGATATCCTATTCAAAGACATCTGTGGAAGTGTGGACCAATTTATTGATGAATAACAGTGAAGGGGTTTCCACCAGCAAGCAACATAATTTTTTACAATGATGATGCTGAAGTAGAAAGAGTTTCTAGTCAGGGACTGGATAAATCAATTTGCAGATGATTTTTAGGAAAGAAAAACATTGCAACAGTAAATTGTAATTGATAACTTCTAGAGCCACTTTAAGTACTGCTGTTTTAGGATTCTGAGGGGAAGAAAGTGTTCTGCAAAGCATAAGCAAAGTGATTTGTTCCAAGCCCCAAATTCAAGCAGTTTGAGAGATAAAAAGAGTCATTACCAATATGGGTATAGAACATGTGCTAGGCAAATCTCTTTCACATACATGTGGGGAGGTGATAAAATTATAATTTGAGGCCGGGTGCTATGACTCACACCTGTAATCCCAGCACTTTGGGAGGCCGAGGTGGGCGGATCATGAGATCAAGAGATCAAGACCATCCTGGCCAACAGGGTAAAACCCCATCTCTACTAAAAATACAAAAATTAGCTGGGCATGGTGGCACACACCTGTAGTCCCATCTACTCAGGAGACTGAGGCAGGAGAATCGCTTGAACCCGGGAGGCGGAGGTTGCAGTGTGCTGAAATCGTGCCACTGCACTCCAGCCTGGAGACAGGGCAAGACTCCATCTCAAAAACAAACAAAAATTATATATGAAATAGGCATTAAAATATTGTGCATTTTAGAGGAGATTGATGATTGGAAGCCAAAGAATTACTCTGAATTAATCAGCTTGTGCACCTCAGAGCTACAATAGCTCTTTGGGTTCTAAATTCTGTGATCTTCTTGTTGATTTCTCTTGGAGAAATAATGAAGGTAAAACATCAACAAACACAACAAACTGGATAAGGGAGACCATTGAGAAGGACTAAGGACACCTTCAAAGTTCTGAGTGAGTTTAAAAAGAAGAATGATGAAAACTTTGATAGAAATAGGAAAGAAAGTAGAGGAACTTGTATTGCTTGAAACTTCTTAATGTTTAGACTAATTATATTTGAAGATGACAGTGGTCATTGAGAAAACAAAATCCCCAAAGCAATTTTGGAATAAGAGCAAACACTTAATACTTACCAGATAACTATTCTAAGTATTTTAATATATTCGCTCATAGCAACTCTAAAAAGCAGGTAGTATTAACAGAGAAAATGAAGCACAGTGAAGTTAAATAGCCGGTCCGAGGCCACATAGCTGATCAGTGGGAGAGTTGGGACTTAGACCCAGAGGTCCAGTTCTGAAGTCCATACTTGTAGCCGTTACACTACAATGGAAAGAAATTTAGAAGATATACACAGAAAACTCTAGGCACATAGATTAGGGGTTCCTGGGATGCTCTGGGCAGTTAAAGGAACCCTTCTCAAAGGAGGTAAAGCTTGAATGAGACTGTTAGTAAGCTATTTTTCACACATTGGTGAATGGTGTTTTGTGCAGTGTGTTTTTTTCCCATAGAAAAATAAGATGAAAGAAAAGAAAATTGAGAGCTATCTCTATAAAAGTTTGTAACATATCTCGTGTTCCAAGAGATCCTTTTGGTAGTATTAATTTTTATGTGCTCACAGGACTGGCTTCATTATTTGGAGTTAAAAACTGATTAACTCAACCAGGTAACAAATCAACTGTGTGTATTTGTTTATCTTTCAAATCTGTGTTCTAATTTTAAAAAGTTATTTAACAGAATGAAGCTATCAGCTAAGACAATGGCAAAGCTGTAAACAAACATAGGTTGCGTTTACATGCATGGTCAGGTCCAAAGTAGATGCAGAATAAGCCAGGTTCACTAATTTTAATCCCTATTCAGCCCAGGACTATGTACCATAAGATTACTACTAGCGTTTCCTGAAAACGATTTATCAAGGCATTTTCTGTAGAAATTTGAAACAGTGACATACAGTAAGGAGAGCTGAAATGAGGCAGAGTAGCATAGATGGAAGTTTCCTGAAAGCATTGTGGGAAACATCTTTTGGGTATGGTCCTTGGATGAAGAGTTGATTTATTAGTACTGGAAGGGTGTACAGGAGAGAGGAAGTGATAGGTTATGAGAGAATGACCCTCTGTGATGGTGAGTAGGAGAATTCTTGCAGTATGTATGTTAGCATTGCTATGTGGTGAAGTTCTTGGGATTTCCTGGGGTCTGTGGTGGACAGCATGCTAGCCACCAGTCACACATGGGCACTGAGCACTGGCAATGTGGGTAGTCTGAACTGGGATATGCTGTAAGTGTAAAATACAAACTGGACTCCAAAGATTTAGTATGAAAAAAAGAATTTGAAATATCTTATTAATGATGTGTAGTTGGTTACATATGGAAATGTCAACAACTTTGGTATTATATATTGAGTTAAATAAAATGTCATTAAAACTAAATTTTACTTAAACTAAAATTTAAAATTCTATCTTTACCTTTCTTTCTTTCTTTTTTTTTTTTTTTTTTTTCTGAGGTGCAGTTTCGCTCTTGTCCAGGCTGGAGTGTAATGGCACGATCTCGGCTCACCACAACCTCTGTCTCCTGGGTTTAAGCGATTCTTCTGCCTCAGCCTCCCTAGTAGCTGGGATTGCAGGCAAGCACCACCATGCCCAGCTAATTTTTTATTTTTAGTAGAGATGGGGTTTCTCCATGTTGGTCGGGCTAGTCTCAAACTCCCAACCTCAGGTGATCTGCCCACCTCGGCCTCCCAAGGTACTGGGATTACAGGCATGAGCCACCACGCCTGGCCTATTTTTACCTTTTTAAGGTACTGACTAGAAACTTTAAGATTCATATGTGGCTCATGCTGTATTTCTATTGCAGAAAACACTTTCAGTGGGTAGGATGGACACATCCTTGGTGGGATGGAGAAATCTATGATGGCGACTGGTCTTGAAAGTGGATGGGGATATGATAATAACTTAGGTGGGGAGGCTCATGAGGACTCACAGAACAACTGGCAACCCTGCCCCTGTCTGCAAAAACCCCATCCTGGAGGAAATAAGTTAGGAAAAGGTTTTGCATTTGTGGAATGAAAAGTCTGTTGCATCTAGCCTGAGACAAAGCAAAAAGAGTTGATTGTCAGCTTCATGAACACCGGGGATCTAAAAGAGACCCAGGGATCAACAACCACTGAGAGCAGCGTAGAGACCAAGAACCAGGCAAAATGCCGATTCCAGGACTGGGATTCAGGATGATTTCCTTCTAGACAATAATCTGCTCCTTGAAAGGGTATCTAATTGGGCATTGCTTTTACTTGCTGCTTTCAATTCTTTTATGTTCTTTCCTAGTAAATATTTTTTCTTAATTTCATTGCTGCTCATATTTATCCTGGGAACAGACAGAAATGTTTCACAAGCTTAAGCCAGTCTTTTAAAAGGAGAATGGCAGGACTCCAAAAAACAGACATGCTGATATGTCTGGGGGAATTTTTAAATGCTGAAACCTCTAAGACAAAAGAGACTGTGTCTTTATTGTTCTCTGAATTCCTCGTACCCAGCTCAGTACATGGAACATGATAGGGATCTCACAGTGGTTTGATGAATAAATTAATGACTCCAAGAGTAAAGTAATCCTCAGGGGGACAAAGGCAGACCAGCTTCCCTTCCCTATCAGAATGTACTTCTCTTAAAGCTTTTCTTGGTATAATTCTTGGAGAATTTTGCCTTACAGAAGTCAAATCACATACCAAAGTGAAAACTGGATCTTCTACAAATAATGAAAGAATCAAGTCTATCAAAACAACAATTATAGATCCCATCAATGGAGGGATTGTCACGAGTCAGGCTAAGAGCTTTACATATATTATCTCATTCTATCTATGCCAGAGAATCAACTATGACATATGTAACATTAAATCTCATTTTATAGGTGCAAAAACTGGGGTGGAAAGAAGTCAAAGAATCAGCCAAAATGTACAGAATTAGCAAGGGTGGAACTGGGATTTGAATTCAGACAGTCTGACTCCAGATGCCATTCTCCAAATTATACCATAATTATATTTCAATTATTAACATTCATAAATTGAAATATGAGGGATAATGTACCTTTTCATGAAAGCTTTGCTCATTGTGTGGATGAGTGTGTGTACACGTAACTGCATGTGTGTGCTATCACTGAGGTAGAAGACAGCTCTCTCTCTCTCTGTTTTGGTCTACTTTTAGTAAGATTTGTATTTGATTGAGTTCAGAAGTTTGATCATCTTTTTAATCTGTTTGTTTTAATTATATTAAAAATTAGTCACTTTCAACATATTTGCATAGGTAGTTGTTAGGGTGATCTTCTGGATGATCAGATGTAATGTACTACTACTACACACAGACACCCAGACACACACACACACACACACACAAACACATCCTTGAGCTCAAAGAGCTTTCTCAGGACTACATACTTTACATTTATAACAAGTCATTTAGAAAACTATCAATCCTATTCAAATCTCAGCAAACCAGAGATACCAGGCTCTGCCTTTATCTTTAACTGCTCTTTTTTGCTATATACAAAGCTGTTTCTTGCACTGCTACATATACAAAAAAAGTGACAAAGACTTAACTGTCAAACAACAGGGATAGTTTGATAAATATAATAATTCTGTAAGATGGCACATTATACACTATTAAATTGTAAGGACAGTAAAGTTACTGTTAAGTACCAAAAAGTCATGATTAAATGTCAAGTGAAAAAATAGGATACAGCTAGATTTGAATTTGAATATTCATTCTGTATAGCAGTATGTATAGAAGGAAGGATATCTACCAAAATAGTAAGAGTATCTATCTGTATTATAATTTGATATAATACAAATTATTCTACCTTAAACATACGGGAATTTGTGATCCATGATGGTCAGATTCTATCTTCTCACCCTGCCTTTTCGAAGACGTATGGTATTGACTTATTAGACTATTTGTTGAATAGTCTTTATCCTACTATCATAGAAAAAATAAACGGGTGCCTATATCTGTATACAAAATGGAGGTCTATTCTCCCTGTATATATTTATACTAAAAGAAACTGAGACTTTTTTTTACAGTTGTATATATACAAACATTTGTTTATTTATATAAACATATATAAATCAATTTTATGTACATGTGGGTATACATACATCCATGCATATACCTCTGAAGTGGTGACTCTCTAAAGAAAGCCCAGGTATTGGTCAGAATTCATGCTTGGTTCAGGAGCACAGAATTGAGAGATACAAACCTCAAAGAAGAGGGAATTGAATCTTCAAATCTGAGCCACCTTACAAGAATTTTTAAGGTAACTGTTTTAAGTGTAAACATTATGGCAATGTTATAGCACAATTTGTACAGCACAAGATGGAGTCCTGGTGGCCAGAAGTGAGTATGGGAATAGTCAGTGCTAATCTTTGTGCAAAGTGCAAAGGAAAATTGGTATACAAGGCCTGAAAGAGAGGTCAAGGAAGCAAATACTACAAAGTCCCAGAAGGCAGTTGGATAGGACAAGGGGATCGGAAGGGCAGGATCAAGATCAGAGAGCAGGGAAGATGGGGCTAGCTGATCTAGGGAATGGAGGGAGAACAGATACCCAGAAACAGGATTTAGGGGATTAGAGCGCTTACACCACGCTCATGACCGTGCCCATGGACAGGAGAGGCACATGATGGGCGCACACAGTGGAGCTGGTTTAAAGGAGAGGGAGATTCATATCACATTAAGTGCATAATTAATCCACAGTGCAGAGGAGGCTGTAAAGAGCAGGAACAGGCTATTTTTCACGTCTGAATGCTCTCAAGACCTCTCAGTGTTGTAGGTAGATGACGCATAATAAATGTTCCTTGACTCGAATTGGCAAAAAAGGTCAAAGCAGAAAGCCAGCAGTTCTTTAAGGTTTCAAACTAGATTCTAAAAAGTCCAAAGGCATCTCAGAGGTCATCTCAGGGAGAAAAGGGGAAGCAATGAAATAGAACTCTGAACCTCCGCTCTACCTAAACAGGGCAGCCTTGCTGTGCTCTGAGTCACATATGGAGGCATCAGGGAAGATGTAAAATAGGATTGTGATGGCAAACAGCATTTGAAAGCCATTACTTTACGAAGGGAAGCATTGATCTCTTTCTCCCCTTGTTAGCCAATTCAAATGAAGACAGTTGGAAGCTAGTAAAGAGGAAGACAGGATTTCTAGGGAGGTGTTTCAGAAGCAGCCTAAGTATATTCGTATCTTCAGAAATAGCAGTGTCGTCTCAGAAGTAAACACTTTCATCAACCAGCAGGTCAGTGTGGGTTTCCTGAAGAGCCTGAACCACCACAGGAAGTGACGTCCACTGTTGTGCAGTCAAAAGAACCTTTGCTGTCATTTTCTCCACTCTTTTCCCTTCCCAAATAGGGAAGAGCCTGCTCCCAAAGAGCCTGCCTTTCTTCCACTTCCAACATTTACAAAGTAAAATTTCCATCAGACAGTTGCTGGTGACAAACAAAGGTTTACTAGAAGCTTCTGTGAGAGCCTTAGGAAGTTCTCTGGGGAAGCCCTGCCTTTGTTTGGTTTTCTTTGCCTTTGGCTCTGTGATGTTTGCTGTAAAAATGATTACTTTCAGGTGATTAAAAGTGGGGAAAAAACGTTTCAAGCTTTTCATGTAGCAAATAATATCCCTGTTTGTAGGATTACTTTAGTTAAAAAAACAAACAAAAAAACATGACTTCAGCAATGCCTTCTCAATGCACAAGATTCTGAGGAATGGTAAGAAAATGAAATAAGGCCAGACACGGTGGCTCACACCTGTAATCCCAGGGACTCCGAGGCAGGTGGATCACGAGGTCAGGAGTTCAAGACCAGCCTAACCAAGATGGTGAAACCCCATCTCTACTAAAAATACAAAAATTAGCCAGGCATGGTGGTGGGTGCCAATACTCCCAGCTACTTGGGAGGTGAAGGCAGAGAATTACTTGAACTCGGGAGGCAGAGTCTGCAGTGAGCCAAGATCGTGCCACTGCACTCCAGCCTGGGCGACAGAGCGAGACTCCATCTCAAAAAAAAAATAAATAAATAAAGGAAAAGAAAATGAAATAAACCTGCAGTTAATATTTTGGCAAGCTTTCTTCACTTGTATGCATTTTTAAAACCCTAATGTTAATAGCAGTTTGGGACTTCTAATTTTTATTTTATATTTAAGTGACAGATACACAAATTGTCAGATGGTACTTCATCATCCTTCTCTCTTTCCCATCTTCTTAGAAATATAAATTGCTTTAGGTGGGAATGCTATAATTTTAGGCCAGAAAATACATGCCAGATGTCTCTTATATGAAGCTGTCCTGCCCAAGGATATTTGCCTTAGTCATTAGGATGTGTTCTAAATATTACCACAAAGCCCTTGGAAGATGGGTCTGAACCCTCACTTATACTTAACTGCTGGCATGTTGCTTTGTCTCCGTGTCTTGTGCTACTATTTCCATTGATGTAAAGGAAGCACCAATTAGATAACACTCCATTATTAGAGAACCAGGCACAAGTCAGCTGAGGCAGGAGACCCGCCTTCTTTTCCAGAAACAATGTAAAGCCTGGGTGGATGAGCGTCTCTGGGCTTCCGCTGTGCCTTGCTTTTGACATTCTCCAGCACACCCTATAAACATGTCTAAGGCTGTCCTGTTTAGTCTGATTATTCAAACTATATTGTCCAGGGTAGAGCAAAGGGAAACCTAGCTGAACCCTGGAGATGACAGCAGGGAGAGAGAGAGGGGCAAAGAAGGGCAAAATGGGAAAAACAGGAAACAGACTAGTGAGACGAGTAAAAACGCTTCAGGGTGAGGAAGCAGGGTTTCTAAGCTCTCTAATCTCCCCTGTGCAGCTGGCTTGCTGTATGGTTGATACAAATTCAGTGGTGATCTCTGTGCACCGTGGTATCACCTGTTTAAAGAGGTCTCATCTTCATTTTCAAAGAGGAATAAATGTTTTTTACTTACTCTTCTGCATGGCTGACTCCTTTTCATGCTTAAAGTCTCAATCTTAATGCCACCTCCTACTTCCTGACTTTCCTAGCAAAAGTGGCACTTCCCAGCACCATTACTCTCTATGTTTATTGCCTGCATAGCTCTTATTTGTAATGATTTTGTAATAGTTTGATGATGATGATAATGATGAATATTACTTTACCTATTTATGGCCTCTCTTTTAATATTAAATTCTATAAGCCCCATGAGCACAGGGACACATCTCTTTTGTCACTGCCCCATTGCTAGCATTTAGCACATGCATGGCCCATAATAGATACCAAACAAATATATATTAATCATGTAAATGACTAAATCAATGAATGGATCTATGAGAGAGTGTAGATAGCAGCACATAAAGGAAAGGGAATGTAGTAAATTTTTCATTTTCCCTGAAGATATAGCTATGTATTAGGACTTTGAAAAATATATTATCAAACACAAAGCTAAATTATGCCAGTTAACGAATACTAAATATAATAAAATCAGCTGGACATGGTAGCTCACGCCTGTAATTCCAGCACTTTGAGAGGTCGAGGCGGGCATATCACAAGGTCAGGAGATCAAGACCATCCTGGCTAACACAGTGAAACCCTGTCTTTACTAAAAATACAAAAAATTAGCCAGGTGTGGTGGCAGGCACCTGTAATCCCAGCTACTCGGGAGGCTGAGGCAGGAGAATCGCTTGAACTCGGGAGGCGGAGGTTGCAGTGAGCAGAGATCGCACCACTGCACTCGAGGCTAGGTGACGGAGTGAGACTCTCTCAAAAATAAATAAATAAATAAATAAATAAATAATATGTAAAAAGTCAGAAATCTTGGGGATTATATTGTAAAGAATTTCCACTATATTGATAACAGAGGAAGGCTTTTAATATTATATTTTTTGAATACTAAGAAATTGGCATCTACTCACCAGTTTGGACATCACTTTTAAAATACGCACTAAACGAAAGCCATTTTGTACTGATAAGTTAAGTGCTAGATTAAATTCCTGCATAGGCTAAAAAAGGTCTCTTTCCATTCATTTCCAAATATACAATTAACAAAGAGCTAATTATTCTCAGAGTCACTTATTTCTTCCAATTCACCAATTAGGATGAGGGCTATTTGTTAGCATCGTAAAAGAGGAAATGGTGCATGGGCAAGAAGAAATTTGGAAAGGAAATGTGATTAGAGGAGTTATATCAAAAAATAAAACAAGGGAGAACAGAGATAAAGCAAAGAAAAATTAGAAATTGGAAATAAAGTTATTCCAGCCCCTCTCTAGTAACTACTACTATTTGGAACAAGGGAAGCAGAACCTGACAAGACATTTTACAGTCTGATGAAAGGGCTGCTAAAAAGTCAGGGACCACAGGTCTCAGGCTTCGACTGGATGTGATCATGTCTGAGGCCTTTTGATTCTCACTTTCCTCATCTGGAAAACAAGAGTAGCTGAATCTCCTAAGGGCATTTGTGATATGAACTGAGATCTCGCATATGACTACACCAAGTCTAGCTCAATTCGCGTGAGTTCCCTCCATTATACCCCTCCCCCCAGCTTTACTCAGATTCAGAAGAAAGCCAGGCAGTATTTCTACCTCTCTATTATGCAAAAACAAAAAACAAGCAGAAAACCTCCCCAAAACAGTTAACTTCAACATTTGGACTTACGCAGCAATTCAAAAATCACTTTTCATTTCATCCCGTGATTACAGTTATTTTTCTAAAGTGAATGATTCTGCTTCCCAAATGCAGTAAACCCACTGTTAAAGATAGTCAATTTTCCTCTGGATGATTGTGGCTCTTGAAATTCATCAAGGTTGTTTTTTTAATTATTTCCCCAGTATTTGTACTGAAAGTTTCTTTTGGTCTAAATCAGTCCAAGTAGGTTCTGCATTAGTCATAAAGAGGGTGCTGACCAACAAAGAAATCAACTGAGTGGAAGTGATAGTATAATGTAAATAACTTGACACAGGAATACATAACACTCATAGATATTTATTGATTTATTTAATAAATTAAAAAATAATGCTTATGGTATGTAAACAAGATATAACAATGCAGTCCAGAATAACTCTCTTTATTTCATATGATTTTTTCCCATACATAACTGAATAGCAAGAAAACAAGTCACCCAATTCAAAAATGGACAAAAAACTGAAATAGATATTTCTCAAAAGAAGACATACAAATGGCCAATAGGATATTTTTAAAATGTTACTAGTCATCAAGGAAATGCAAATTAAAATGACAATAAACTGTCACCTCACACTTGTTGGAATGGTTACTATCAAAAAAGACAAGGGATAACAAGGTTGGCAATGATGTAGAGAAAAGGGAATCCTTGTACATTGTTGGAGGGAATGTAAATTAGTATAGTCATTATGGAAAACTGCATGGAGGAGCTTCAAAAAACTGAAAATAAACCTACCACATGATCCTAATACTGAGTATATATCCAAAGGATTTGAAATCGATATGTTAAAGAGATATCTGCATTCCCATGTTCACTGCATTCACAATAGCCAACTATGAAATTTGCTTGAGTGTCCATCAACCGATGAATGGCTAAAGAAAACATATACACAATGGAATACTATTCAGCCTTAAAAAAGAAGGAAATCCTGTCATTTGCAACAACATGATGAACCTGTGGACATTATGCTGAGTAAAATAAGCCAGGCACAGAAAGAAAAATATTGTATAATCTCATATGCAGAATCTTCAAAAAGTGGAACTTATAAAGGTAGAGAGTAGAATGATGTTTATTAGAGGGTGGGGTGGAGAGGGGTGGGGTACAGGGAATGGGGGAATATTGGTCAAAGAGTACAAAGTTTTAGTTAGACATGACAAATAAGTTTTCAAATGCTATTGCACAGTGTGGTGACCATAATTAACAATAATATCTTTTATGTCTAAAAATAGCTAAAAGAGTAGGCTTTAAATGTTTTCAGTACAGAAAAGCAAGTATATGAGATGATGCCTAATTTAATTAGCTTGATATAATTATTCCACAATGTATACATACATGAAAACATCACATTGTATCCCATAAATATATACAATTATTATTTGTTAATTACAAGTAGAAGTTTAAAAAATGACAAGTAAATCATGTAGCCCCTGAGACAGATGGATATGTGAGTCTAGCTTGAAACAAATGGCATCATATATCCACCATTACACAAGACTTTGAGCAGACTGAATGCTCACAGAACATATTGGGAGGAGATATTTGGCAGCTGACGTGGCAGATAGTCATTTTCCAAGGGAGCAAAAAGTGGAGAGGTTTCCAGTTAAAGTTGCAGTTTCTGCAGAGTCTCTAGCAGTGATGGATCCAAGGGTATGCCGTACATCCAAGTAGCTCTTGAGGAAACCATAGGCAGATCCTGGCATAGGGGAGCACCTTGGGAGCACATCCTGAGTTTCAGGGCATTTGAAATGGATGTGCAGTCACATGCCACCCAACTGCAAGAGATACCTAGCCTACACACAGAAGTCAGGCAAGCTGCCCACATTAAGACATTGCATGCAATAAGCCCCTCCCCAGTAGGAGTCTATGGAGATAGAAATGCATTTTGAGGAGTAATTTCATGCAGTCATGGAGTAAGTGAACCAACTGAGCTATGAAGCCAGATTTTCCCTCCTGGGCAACATATTTCAGAGGCACGTAACTCATGCTTGCAACATGTATTCAAGAGAAACCAGCTACACTTGGTAGAGAGAGCCATAGGAAAGTGAAATGACTCCAGGGTTAAGTAAAGCCAGCTGTTTCCACTTCCAAAAAAAATTTTTTTTAATGGTACAAAGTGCAAAGTTTAACAAATACATTTGAAACCATTTGCAGCATATACATCCGAAGCCATCTGCTGGCTCTAGAAAGTGTGGGGTCTTTGTTGTGGGGACAGTGTTACCGATTTAGCATTACTTATATCTGGCAAATGATATTTTTGAGATAACATGTTATGGAAGAAAATGAACTGAACTTGGAAGTTTGAAGATCTCGATTGAAGTATCATTTCTGCCTCAACTACTTGCATGAACTTGTACAAGTCATTCAATCTCTCTGAACATAATGGAAAAATGGGATGAGAGTTGCATGTTGTGTCCTCTCCAAAGACAGGAGACTGCTGATATAAGGGGGCACTTTTAGTAACGGATGGAGCAAAATGTTGTTATGTGAGTGTCAGCACAGGGCCCTGGGCTTACAATGGTGCCATGAACCTTAGAACAGAGGAAGGATAACTACAGCAATGAAAGGACTAGTGCAGATTCAGAAAAATAAGACAGAAACCAAGGTGTAATAACATGTTTTAGTATGGAGGGGAAGGCAGTCATAGAAGCTTGAATTACATAATTTGTACATTTCTGGGAGATAGAAGGTAAAGATAGCAGCTAATGGAGACAGGATGGGACTGGTACCTGATTATGGAAGAAAGGAGGTAAATAGAAGAGACAGAAAGGGAGGGAAAGGATGTTAACTGCTTACTCTGTGGTAGCCTCTGTATCCAAAAGGTTGACTCAAACATTCTCTCATAACTTTGTCTGGCTTAACCCTGCTCATCCCAGAAGACTTACTTCAAGTGTCTCCACATTTTAGGAAGTCATCACTCACTTCTCTGGGCGTTCATATGGGAGAGCATTTAATTCTATTGAAAAACTATTTAATACAACATCTACCTTTCTCTACGGACTCTGAGCTTCTTGAGGGCATGTATCATGTATGTTCTATTCTGAAGCACCCATACATAGAACAAAGCTTAGCACATAGTAGGAACTTCATATTTCTGAGTTGAATAACTAGCCTTATATAGTCCTCACAACAACTAGAGACTCAGCTAGAGACTCAAACAAGGCTGGAAATAAATAGGTGCCAAGAAGAACTGAGATTCAGACACATATTTGCAGGTAAAACATAGGAACACTGAACATTCACTGAGAACTGACAACTTAAGGGGTTGTTGTAGGATATATGACCAGACATTCTTGAATGCCAGTCTCTGTACCCGTGCCATGTTGGCTAAAAGAATCGCATGGAATACTTGCTGAAAATACAGACCCTGGAAGTTTTCTCAAATCTGGAGAGACTGTACTATGGTTTGAATATGGTTTGTCACCACCAGAACTTACGTTGAGGCTTGGTTCTCAATGTAGCCATGTTGGGAGGTGGGACCTGGAGGGAACTGTTTGGGTCCTGTGGGCAGATCCCTCGTGAATAGATAAATATTGTCTTGTGGGAGTGAATGACCTCTCTTGCAGGACTGAATGAGGTACCACAAGAATGAGTTGTTGTGACGCTTCTCCTCATGTTTTGCTGTCTTTGCACGCTCCCTCTTGACTTTTTTTTTTCTTCACTATGTTGTGAGGTAGCACATAACCCTCTGCAAGCTGAGCAGATGCCAGTGCCATGTTCTTGGATTTTCTAGCCACTAGAGTTGTGAGTCAAATAACTTTTTTTCCTTTATAAATTACCCAGATCAGGTATTCTGTTAGAGCAACACTAAGGGGACTAAGACACTCTTATTCTCACCAAATCTTTATTTTGGTAATGATTTCTCCCATTTATTCATTTGCTCCAGAAAAGGTTGTCATTCTCTATAGTCTATCTTCATCTTCCACTTCATGCTTATTTAATCCATCACCAATTCCTGTCAATATATCCTCTTAAATATCTCTTACATCCACCAACTTTTCTATCATCACTATTACTATCCTTTTACAAGCACATAGACCACTGCCAGGAACCCTTGACTTGCCAGCCTGACTCTTTACTAGTTCTTCTTCCTACTGCCACCAGAGCAATCTTTTTAAACAAAACTATGACTCAACATTTACTCTCTTGGTAAAATCTCTTAGAAGGCCTTCTGTAGCTCTTAGAACAAAGACTGAAATAAAAACTCTGTAATATAGTCTAAATGTTCCTTGTTGGTCTCACCCTCTCCAGCTTCCTCCCTCTATGCTCCAACCACACAGGACTGCCTTCAATGCTTCAGATATCACCCAGCTTCAAATTCCCTTCTGGATGCAGGGTCTTGGCACAAACTGTTTTCTCTGCCTGATGTTTTTCACCCTTCCATCTACATTCGTCAATATGACTTCTACTTATCTTTTGGAACTCAGCTCAGACAAGGTTAGATCCTGCCATTGACATACTCATAGCACCCTGAAGTATTTCTTAATCACCGTGTATGATTATATATTTATTTGTGTGATTAATTGATTAATGGCTGTCTGATCCCCTCCTCCCTGCTTTAAGACTATAAGCTACATTAATTCAGGGCCCATGTTAGCTTTACTCAGTACTCTGTACCCAATGCCTACCCCAGCGTCCTCACAAGTAAGAATGTTCAGTATATGGGTGTTAAATAGATACATGAATAATACAATAAGTCAGCAATTGGGCTCAGGAATCTCAATTATTTTAATGCTATCAAAGTGATTTGATGCAGATTTGGGAAAAATTATCTAAAAAATTCATCCCAAGCTAAGATCCTGTGATTCTTAGCTATCACAGAATCTGTGATTCTGGGCTACACCTCTGTGCTTCTCATGTACACATACATGGGTATACCCGTGAAAAATGTTTGTTAGTTTGTTTGTTTGTTTTGAGACACAGTTTAACTCTTGTTGCCCAGGCTGGAGTGCAATAGTGTAATCTCGGCTCACTGCAAACTCCACCTCCTGGGCTCAAGGGATTCTCCTGCCTCAGCCTCCAGAGTAGCTGAGATTACAGGCGCATGCCACTACACCCAGCTAATGTTTCCATTTTTAGTAGAGGTAGGTTTTCACCATGTTGGCCAGGCTGGTCTCAAACTCCTGACCTCAGGTGATCCACCTGCCTCGGCCTCCCAAACTGCTGGGATTACAGGCATGAGCCACCACACCCAGCCAAAAAATGTTTTAAAGCATCTAGGGTCCTTGGCAGGCCTTTAGCACACTGTACAGAAGGGCCATTCTGTGCCTGTCGCTGGAATGACCAGCAACTGTGGTTCCCCGCTTTGCCCAGACTGTTTCTATGTCCCCTTCAGTTTAGTTCAGTTCAAGAATTATCTAGTGAGCACTTTCTCTGAGCCGAGCATCTGCTTTGTACTAAGTGTAAGCCCTGCCTCCAAGAACTCATTGCGTAGGAGAGACACACATGAAAACCAACTAATTGTAATTCAGTGTAAAATACATAGTAATTGACAAATGCATATAGTTTCATGGTAGCCCTGTGGAAGGAGTAGGCAAGTGTTCTAGTATGGCTTCAAGGAGGAAATGTAGCTTAAAACAGGTTCGGAGGGATGAATAAGAGTTTACCATACTTGGGAGGAATATACAGAAATGAAAATTGCATTTTGCAAATGCAATATGAGGAGCCGTGGGATAGTTTAATGTGTTTGGAGAACAAGTAACTGTGTGGCAGGAGCAGTAAATATGACAAAGGAGGAAGCTGGTGAGGTTGGAGAAGCCTGAGGGATCATGAGGCAGATTACCTTTGTTTAAAAGCCATGCCCTTTTCTCCCTCTCCTGCCACTTCAAATTCAGGTTCACCATTTCTATGTCTATTAGTCCTGGTGTCTTTCTCATGCTCCTTGATTAGTCCTTAATCCACAAGCCCAACATTGCAATACTTGCCTAGCATATTTCACAGGCAGGGTACCTAATGTCCCTGTGAGAACCCATCTTGCTGAGATTGTCGCTGGCAGATTTACTTCCAGTGTGATTGTTGCAAGAATTTGTCTAACAGAATGAATGACCAACCTTGAGTAAAAGGGATTATGAAAAACTTAATAGCATTGTAGCAATGTGGCTGTTAATGAAATACAGTTGGCTGCTCCCGCTGTTTGGCACCAACCAACCCGACACTGTCAACATCACAATACGATATTTGTTCCCAATTATTTTACAGCAACAACTGAAATACAATGTGTTATTAATCATATTTATTATAAGTATCAATTTGAGAAATTTCTGACATGCCAGAAGATGAATAGGTTTATTATGAAAAGCAATTCTGCTTGGTGCATGTTGGCTGCTGCTGTGTAATAAATAGCCTCTGTGGGGAAAATTTTGTAAAAGAAGTAAAGCAAAAAATAGCACTGAAAACAGAAAGGAAGCATCAAAACCCTTCAAATACCTGCTGTGTCCATTGATCAATCACATTCAGGACATCACATGCCTTTAGAACTCCAGCAGGTTCCAATAGGACATTCTAGACTCTGAGAGAGAGCAAGGGAGGTCTTAGGACTGGGGACAAAGAAAAGAGACACTGAAGGCAAAGGACAGTCTCTGAATATGCAGTACCCTCCGAACTGCTCCTTGTCTCACAAAAACACCTTCCCAGCATGCACTGTTTTAGGGACTGTGATTATACCATGACTCTGTTCAGAAAACCTGTGTCCTGAATATGTCACAGGGCTCATTCCTTCACTTCTTTCAGGTGCCTACTCAGGTATTTCCTTATCAGAGCAGTCTTTCAAACCACCCCATTAAAAAAACAGTCCTGTCAACCCTATGTTAACACTTTATGTGTTTTTATTATTTTTTAACAATACATAATAGGTGCACATATTTTGGGAGTACATGTAATAATTTCATACATTCATATCGTACAGAAAGATTGAATCGGAGTAATTGGGATATCCATTGCCTTAAGTGTTTTACCTTTTCTTTATGCTATGGACATTACAATTACTTTCTAACTTTTTGAAATATGCAATAGAAGAATGTTAACTTATAATCACCCTATTGATCTATCAAATGCTAGGTCTTATTTCTTCTATCTAACTATATTGTACCTATTAATTAGTAACTCTGCAATTATATTTACTTCTTATACTTTTATCCTTCTAGGCTATAAACCAAATGAGAGTGAGCATCCATTTGGTTCACTGCCCAACACATGCATGCCTACCACATGGCAGTCAAAATATTTGTGGAAGAAATGAATGAATGAAAAAAAAAAAAGAAAGAAATGGATGAATGAATCACATTAATGATGAATCAATCAAATCGGTCCGCCGTGTCTTTCTAAACTAAATTTAGATGGGTGATTCCACCCCTTTAAAATATTTCATTTCCCACCTCAATTTAGTTTCTACTCAGGACTTTTTCAATATCTTCCAAACCTATTGTTCTTTTTTGTTTATTTGTTTGTTTTTTGAGGCAAGGTCTTGCTCTGTTGCCACGGCTAGAGTACAGTGGTATGATCACAGCTCACTAAAGCCTCCAACTCCTGGGCTCAAGTGATTCTCCACCTCGGCCTCCCAGATAGCTGGGATGAAAGTGTGCAACATAACGCCTGGATAATTATTTTATTTCTCCTTTGTAGAGATCAAGTCTTACTCTGTTGACCAGGTTGCTTCCGAACTCCTGGCCTCAAGCCATCCTTCCACCTCGGCCTTCCCAAGTGCTGGGATTACAGGCATGAGCCAACTTGCCCAGCCCTGTAATTTTTGAGCCTCTTCAGTTCTAACTATTGTCACCAAAAGTAATTTAAGGGAAAAAATGCATTATCTCCTTGCTTCATTGCACCATTAAAATCTTTCCTAAATTTCCCATGTTAAAGATGAAGCTCAAAATCCTCAGCATAGCATACAAAACACTTCATAATCAGATGCCTCTTCAAATATCTCCTATCAGAACTGTCTCTCTGACTACCTCTTTAAAAAATTCCCCCAAACCTTGTTTCCTCAGCTTCACCTCCTGCCTCCACCCCATGTGTACTGCTGGTCCAGACATTCCTACAGAGGTGTCCTCCTAAGTTGGCCTCTTCCTCTCCTACTTCAGAGGCTTTGCCCTGCTCTTCTCTCCCTCTTGAGGCTCTGTCCTGTGCTTCTCTGCGTCTTGTGGTTGGAATGCCTGCCTTTTTCCTACTGAAGATCTGGATGCCTAAATCATAATGTAAAATTGCTACTTTTTACTTCCATTTACAGCAGAGAAATTCCTCCTCTGGCCTCTCCTCTTCTCTGTGTTTCTTTCTTCATAATTTCAATTTGTTTTATTATTATTATTATTTTCATTGAGATGGAGTCTCATTCTGTCACTCAGGCTGGAGTGCAGTGGTGTGATCTCGGCTCACTGCAATCTACACTTCCCAGGTTCAAGCAATCCTCTCACTTCAGCCTCCCTCCTGTAGCTGGGACTACAGGTGCCTGCCACCACCCCCAGCTAATTTTTGTATTTTTAATAGAGACAGGGTTTCACCATGTTGGCCAGGCTGGTCTCAAACTCCTGATCTCAAGTGATCCACCCACCTTGGCCTCCCAAAGTGCTGGGATTACAGGCATGAGCCACTGCACCTAGCCACCCTCTTCATAATTTTCCTACTGTTCACCTGCATCAAACTCCTGAATCTGTCATGCAACTGGAACAGTAAGTGAGAAAAACATGGCGCTCAAAGAAAGATGTTGAGAAATTTAGAGTTGCATAGAATTTACTGTATAAGAATGGAATCTGTCAAGTCAGACAAGCGACAGAGACCTATTTTCAAAGAGACCCAGTGAAAATTACTGGAGAAATAATAAAAAATGTTGCGACTTTCAAATAAATAATGCTCAAAAGTCACCTGCAATATTTAGGATAGTGTCTGAAACAGATACAAATATTTCTCAGCAGTAAAAGAATTTTGTACTTAGTCTAGTCATGGAATAGTAGTCAATTGTCACTGAGGAAGGACTTTGGGATAGAAGAAGCATTTGAATGTGTTTGAAGTCTGAGGCAACAGGCGAGGTTTGATTTTATAGTTTTGAAAATGGATCTATCAGTTGGTGGAGCTACCCTCGTAAAAGATTTGTAATATGCCTGTTTACCTACAAGATTAAATCAAGTGTCATTTCCTCAGGGAAGATTGCCCTTCACTATGTGAAATATGTATAAAGTATATGTCACAATGTGTGACAGTTCTTTGCTCACAAGTATATTTCTCCACTTAAAGGAGCATTTTTTTTGAGATATGATCTTGTTCTGTTATCCAGGATGGGGTGCAATGGGGCAATCGCAGCTCATTGCAGCCTCCACCCTCCTGGGTTCAAGTGGTCTTCCCATCTCAGCCTCCTGAGTAGCTGGCACTATAGGTGTGCACCATCAAGCCTGGATAATGTTTAATTTTTAGTAGAGACAAGGTCTTACTACATTGCCCAGGCTGGTCTTGAACTCCTGGCCTCAAGTGATCTTCACACCTTAGCCCAGAAGGAGTCTTATTTAATTCATCATGTATTCTTAGTATCTACCTGTCATCAGGCCCATAGTAGATACTCAGTAGATGTAGATTGAGGTTTGAAGAATAAGAGATAGCTCACCAATTAGAACATTGGATGTATTGGAACTAATGTATTCCTTTATTGTCAGCAGAATGGACTATGCACACAGAAATAATAAAATGGGAGAATTGATTGCCATGGTCTAAATTTTGTGCCCCCTACAATTCATATGTTGAGATCCTAACCCCCAACGTGCCAGTACTAAGAAGTGGGGCCTCTGGGCAGTGATAAGGTCGTGAGGGTGGAGCCCTCACATATGGGATTTATGTCCTCATAAAAGAAACTGCAGAGAGCTAGTTAAACCCTTCTACTATTTGAGGACACGGCAAGAGGCTGCTGTTTTCTCAACTTGGATAGAGGACCTCACTAGACACAGTATCTACCAGCACTTCATCTTGGATTTCCCAGGCTCCAAAACTGTGAGACATATGTTTCTGTTGTTTATAAGCTGCCAGGTTTAAGGTATTTTGTTACAGCAACCCAAACAGTCTTAAGACCATAATGAAGCCCTTGGAATGGTGGCCAAGCTACTTCATGTGAGTAACTACAGTAAAGCCAGGTGCTAGTAACAGTCGTGTTGCCCGTAGAGCAGATCCTACTATTACAGTGCCTAGCACATTACCTGCATATGATGATATGTGATCAGTTAGTTAACTGATTAGTTTATGAATCAGTCTACCAAAAACTAGGGCAGAAATTGATACAGCATTAAAATAAATATGATTTAAAGTTTGCAAAGAGACCCTGTTAACTGCACACTGTTTTCTTTTTCTTT
>NW_012114821.1:18295439-18312271 GCF_000951035.1 Colobus angolensis palliatus | reverse complement strand
GTGCAATGGCACAATCTTGGCTCACTGCAACCTCCGCTTCCTGGGTTCAAGCGATTCTTGTGCCTCAGCCTCCCAAATAGCTGGGAATACAGGTATGCACTACCACACCTAGCTAATTTTTGTGTTTTTAGTAGACAGGGGGTTTCCCATATTAGCCAGCCTGGTCTTGAACTCCTGGCCTCAAGTGATCTACCTGCCTTGGCCTCTCAAAGTGCTGGGATTACAGGCGTGAGCCACTGTACCTGGCTAGCCACTCGCTGTTTTCATGTTAGGGTAAGTAAGCTTTTCTGAAGACCATTAACATAAGTATACAACCTCTGTATTTTACCTGAATAATTTTACTCATGGCCACAGCTTGTTCTTTCATAGGCTGCCATGATGAGGAAGAACAGAGATTAGTAGTAGCACTATTCATTTCTGATATTTTTGCAGTAGTTGTTCTAATTCTCACTCCAGTTTAGAAAAGATTTGTAGGAAATCACAGGTCTAAATCATTTCTTCCTCTAAACTACTCTGTTGGGTAGAATTTATTTTGCAAAGACTTATGTAAGATCACTGTTTTACTACAGGTTTTGTCATATGGGATTTTTACAACCTTTTTTTCTGATACAAATGACTTTTGATCCTTAAAAGGGCAGGACTATATTTTCCTTCAAACATTTTAAAAATAATTTAAGAGAATCAATTTTTAGTAATAGTGAGTGAAGAACATTTTAATCCTACAACGTAAGAAAGGGGAGGCCCAATAACCAGATGCTGGAAACCTATTGAGGTTTTTTTAAAATTCCAGTATCCAGACAGTTGGCATGAAAATAAAGGAGCCTAGAAAAAATGTTGAAAATGAAAACAATAAAAGTGACAACATTTTATATTTGCAAAACACTTGCACAAATGGCCACAAGTGTCATCTCTTTAAATTTTAGTCCTGAGTTGAATAGGAAATAAACCATTTGGAGATTCAAGGTTTAGCTTAAGATATGGGTGTTGCTTGAACCTAGGAGGCGGAGGTTTCAGTGAGCTGAGATCATGCCACTGCACTCCAGGCTAGATGACAGAGCGAGAGTCTGTTTCAAAAACTATATATATGTATATGGATGTTGTCTATATAATCGGGGGAAAGGAGTACTTTGAACTACTTTGTTGGAAGGAGTTTGAAATCGTTGTTGAGGACTCAGCAGCATGAAGTACAGAAATTCAGTTGGTAGAAAGGACTATTGTCTTTCAGCCTTCATTAAGGTTGACTATTCAACCTTCATTAAAGAACAGAAAGTGACAATTTCACAGCAAATTCTAGAACTTTAGATCAAAAGTCAACAATATGGGGGATTTATATAAGAAAGAGCAAAAAAGGAATAAATGTAATATCTATAGTATTGCGAGTGAAAGGAAAACAGGAAGATAAACACCACAAGAAGACAAAAATGTATTTAACATTTTGGGACAAGATTGTGGGATCCACAGGAAATTGGAACTTGGAAATTCCTGTTCCACAGAGATAAGCAATACACCTGCTTTTATCTCACTTCTCAAAAAAAGTAAGATGAATGGAGTTTTAGGCCCCAGAGAGAAATTGTAGCTGCAATCAATTGTACATCTGAGTAAAAATTGTCCTCAGAGGAAAGCAAGTAGGGACCTATCTGAAGGGACAGGTTATTAACAAAAGAGAGGGATAATGGATTGCATTTGCAGGTGCAGTTGGGGCTAACATCAATGCCATCTTCATAGCTGGTTCAAACACATATTCTGGATTCTTTTAGTGTTGTGGTTGCAGAAGGTATAAACGTACCCTTAAAAGAGATTAGGGTGAGAAGTGCCTCCCACGGCACCACTACCAGAAAGGGAAGAGGAAGGACAGGCAACAGTCAAAGACTCCTGGCAGTGAACTCATGTCCACATCAAGATCTAATCAGCTTACACTCAACTCATTTCTAGCTCTGCCTTGGAAGCTGGAGCTCCTGCGCTATCAATGTGAGCCCCTGAGTTGGAGCAGCCTGGTACAGTTGAAAGAGCATTGATCTGAGTCAAAAGACTCCGGTTCCTGTCTCAGCAGTGCTACAATCAACCCAAGTCAAATATCATCTCTGGGACTTAATTTTCTTAATTGAAAATGAAAAGAAAAACAAAAATGTAACAATTAGACTTAATCAGGATTCGGCAAACCAAAGCCTGCTTACCGAATCTGGCATACCACCTGTTTCTATCTATACAATTGTATTGAAACTTAGCTATGCTCATTCATTTGCATATTGTCCATGAAAGCTTTTGCACTGCCACAGCAGATCTGAGTAGTGGCAACAGAGATGTTGCAGTGGACCATGTTGCAATATGGTCCAAAATACCTAAAATATTTACTTCTTGTTTTATAGAGTTTGCTGACTGGCACCACAGAAATCTATGGTCTAAAATCATCTAAAAATTTAGGCATACATGTGTGACCACACATTTTGAAATGCTGTCTAGAACACAGCACATGAATCAGTAGGCAAACCTATCCATGTCAATTCTCAAATTTGAAATTGATTCTCTTGAAAATATAGCTATTTTTCATGCTTCATATCATATCTGGGTTTGGAATAAAGAAGTGTGAGGGGAGAAAAATTCCCTGAGCATTTTAAATCTAATTTCACCTTTATTATGAGACTGCTGAGGCTTTTCTTGAGCAAAGGAGAGAGTGTGAAATAGAATAAGACGCTCAAATCAATAGATTAAATTTATTGAAAGGATGAGTAATTGGAGTAATGTTACAGAATATCAAGCAGATTATTTAGATAGTAAATATGTTTCCAGTTTAAGTCAATTCACAGGCCATCAAAAGGTACACAAAAAGACAGAGGGTTTAATCCGATAGCCCTCTGCATTAGAATGTAGTCATTTGCTCTCTTTAGCTATTTAATCTCTTCCGCATGTTCAGAGGGAGAAAATAAGTGATGAGAGAGAGAAGTAATAAGATCATTAGGAGATGCACTGTGCAGCCAGCTCGGGAACCACCAGTGAAATCCAACCCCTTCATTGCTTAGTGTTGGAACCGTAACTTGCTGAAGATGTACCACTGTCCCAGCCACTTCACCCCTCATTCCCAGCTCATTTCTCTCAGAGAAAACTGCCAAGTCCCCACAGTGGCCTTGCATGGGCCATTTGTAATGTCGCCTCTCTGACCTCATCTCCTACTTTCCTTCACCCGCCTGTCTCTAGCTATCGCCATGCTCTTTCTTGAACACAGCAAGCACACTCCTGCATCAGAGGCTGTGAATTTTCCATTTCCTGATTTGTTCCTCCCCAATATTTGCATGAACCACTTTCCCACTTAATCCAATTTTCTGTTCAGAAGTCACTTTCACAGAGAAGTCTTCCTCAGCCACATGTATTTTCTTCTTGGTGCTTACTATTACCTGACATTTTATATATCTATGTTTGTTTCTTGTTTGTTTCCTACTCCATTCGATTGTAAGCTCTGGATGAGAACAGAAAAGCTGTGTTTATTCACTGCTGTATCCCCAGCATCTATATTTAGGACATCATTGATTCTCAACAAATACTTGTAAATGAATGAATAAATGGCTCTGCTAGGTTTTTGTCACCTGGACTGCCAGACCAGTGCAATAATGGAAAGCGAAGTATTGTAAAGAGCTTTGAAATCAGACAATCTCTGGCTTGCATTCTTCATGCGTGATTTTGAGCAAGTTACTGATTCTTGCTGAGCATCAGTTTTCTATGTGTAAAGCGGGGGCATGGACTCTGGAGGATCATGGTGAGAATTTCATAGAGCAGGCCAATAAGAGCTCCTTAGGGAAAGAAGGCTAAAGTGGGCCTCAGGTTTAGGTTTCCCCCACTGGGAGTTCCAAGGGGCTATGGAGTTGATAGGATTCCCCATTTGAGCTGCAGAGGAGCCAGAAACATGCTTTAGTTTCTTAATTCTGAAGGAGTGGGAGATTGTGTAAGCCTCATTGGTGCAGTTTTGAACCACATTTCATCAAGATATTGTGAAACGGGGAGCAGCAGGCAGCCTCCTCCAGCCAACATGTATCAGGGCCTCATGCTGATAGTAGGATGTGCCCAGAGTAGACAGGGAATCCCTGGCAGCCTTGCACAGTCCCTCTAATGCCTTTGCTCTCATGGGGCTGGCTGGAAACAGGCCGGTAAGCCCCATGGAACTACTGGGACAAATTACTAAGCAATCTCCCACGGCCATGTAGAACAGCCATGTAGAACAGGATGCCTCCCAAGGTAAGATTTAAGGTTTGTGGTCTGCAGAAGAGAGAAGGAAGGAAATAAAAAAGCACTGACAATCATATTGAAAGCCCATATTCTAGGTAACTGGCTACTCACTTTCACAACCCAGTAACAATTTTACTTAATCCTATACATCCATAAATAGGATTATTGTCTTCATTTTCCAGATGAGGAAACAAGACTTGGCAAATGTGTAGTGTAGTGTTTGGCAGTATTATGTAGTTATTTAGCATGCACATGAACTTGCAAGACCCTGCTCTTCCCTAATAATTCTGTCCTTTACTAATTCTGTGATCTTAGAAGCTGTGCCTTATGTATTTGTGTTCTATTTTGTAAAACCTAATGACAACAACAATAATAATACCTACTCATAGAACCGTTATTGTGATAAATTAAGCTGTTGAGAGTAAGGCACTCAGCCCAACAGCATGCCCATAATGTGCACTCGATAAATGCTTGCTAGTATTTTTAATACTATTGTTAATAAAGTAACCCAGCCAGAGGTAGAGCCCAAGATTCTGACACTAGTTGACCTGATTCTAAGCCAACTCTTCTACGGCACCACATCGGCCCGTTGATTTAGACAGCATGGAACTCATAGCCCAGGGAATTCACACTCTTAAAGAACTTAAACAGCACAGCTTAATATGGTCCCTTCCAAACTTAAGACTCAGTAATTCCAATAGGAGGGCTGAACAACCTATTCTGAGAGGTCTCCAGGAAAAGAAGCCTGGAGTCTTCCCTGGAAACATGTTCCCTTATGGCACCTCCCTTCTCTTCAGGATGCTGAGGATCTCTGGCTCCATGGACTTCATCCTCCCATACAATTGATTCCCCTCACAATTAGTTTCTGGCACCGTCATCAAAGTGATCTCTCTCCAAGGACATGGAACAGGATGAAAAACAAATTGTAATTGTAAACTCGAAGTACGATCAGGGCAGGCACAGCAAAGGAGGAAGGTTACGTTGTGGGAATCAGGGGTCAACAATAAAAGACAGCCTGCTGCCTGTCCTCACCAGGCAATTTTCAGGGATGTTCATGTCCCCACTTATGCCCCCAAACTTTCCCATGACAGCAATGCCTAAGGAAAAGAACCTCTGAAGATTCAGCCTAAAATTAGAATCATTTTTCTGTCTCATTCCAATCCATAGCAGGGAAGTGGACTGGTTCCTTAAATCCAGAAAGTATCAGACTTATCCTATCAAACCATTAGGGCAACTGTGTTTTCCCTCATCTCCTGACAGCATGGATTAGGAGAAGGAGCCAAAAGACACAGCATCTCTCTTCAAATGAATACTCAACTTCAAAGAAGAAAGTGACCACTGTTAAGGAGGTGAAGTCATAGCCTCGGCAAACCTTTGAAGCTGGAGGAGAAGATGTAAATTAAGCACAGACAAGCAGGTATAAAAATAAAATCCTTGAAGGAAAAGCAAAACCGCTTTGCAATGGGTGTGAAAGTAAAGGAAGTTGGCCAAGGCCAGAGGAGGTAAACAGGGTTGCATGATGTAATCACACTAGGAAAAGGCAAACTAGTTGAGAAATATAGAGAAAATACATGGAAGTTGTAAATTGTCTATTTTATCTGAGAACTTGTAAGAATCAAAGTGGAAGCAAGGTCAATTTTCTCAATATTCGGGCCATTATAAACCCTTATGGGGAACAGGAAACGTGCTTTTATTTGCTGTTTCTGCAATAGTGTTGTTTGGGTATATGACAGGACCATGGAACTCTATAATCTTGTATAGGGATACATGCCAAGTGCCATTCCTGATTCCTTTGTAGTTTTTTTTTTTTTTTTCTTATGTCTCCTATTAGTTGAATAATTCATTTCTGGTTGGTTTATTTATTCATTCATTCAATAAACTGCTTTTGTGCTTACAATATACCAGACACTCTACTAGATGCTGAACAAGCAAAGATGAGCATGACCTTGTCCTTACCCTTAAAGAACTATAACTCTATATAAAAACACATTTAATTTGTAAATTAGAGGACAGGATAGTTAGCTTGTGATAGAGAAAACCACATGGTTCCAAAAGAAGACAAAGTATAAAGGTTTGAAAATTATCACCCCAAAATTCATGACTACCTTGAAGTGCAAAATGACAACTTGTTTGGAAATATGGTCTTTGCAGATGTAATTAGTTAAGATAAGGTCATAGTAGATTAGGATGTGTTCTAAATGCAATGACTGGTATTCTTAAAAAGGAGAGAGCATGTGCTCAGACACACACAGGGAAAAAATCCATGTGATGACGGAAGCAGAGACTGAAGCCAGGAAAAGACAAGGATTGACAGGAGCCACCAGAAACTAAAAAGAGGCAAGGAAGGATTTTCCCTAGAAGGGAGTATGGCCCCGCCGACACCATAATTTCAAATTTCTAGCCTCTAGAACTATAAAACAATAAATTTCTTGGTTTTCTTAAACTGCTCAATTGGTGTTACTTTGTCATGGCAGCCCTAGGAAGCTAACATACAGGGGAAGGACATTTAAACTACAGTAGTAAGAGATGAGATGTCCTAAGATGTTTCTTTGTTGACATCATGTGATTTTTAATATGGATTTTGCTCTGGGGAACTCTCTGTCACTGTCAATCAGGGTACCTTGCTCCACTCATCCAGCGGTGGCCCATATCCAAGCTGGAGCTTTTTGATTCTCTCTTTCTGCAGTTTAGATCTTTATGCTGATCATAGCTCCCAGAAAAAAAAAAATTGGCCGTTTTGCTTCCTTGATTCCAGAAGCTGTCCCAGCTCTTGTGCATCCTACAACTCAATTCTTGGGCTTTTCCTTCTTTGTTTGCTTAAGTGAACCAAAAATGGCATTTATTACTTGCAACAAAGAAGTCTAACTGATACAGGCCCCATGATTAATGTTCTGGTTCTTCTTTGTAGAGAACATGATAGTGTTCTCTAAGTTCATCTTTTTTTCTTTTTCTTTTTTTTTTTTTTTTGTTCTGCTGTAAGAACATATCTGCTTGTGGCAACTTATGGCAATAATGGAAGATTCTAAGATACATTTTTATAAACATGTTTTAGCCCTGGATAAAATAACACCTTGATTCACCATGGTCTCTTCATCTGGAATTCCCTTTCTTTTAACCAATGTCACATATCAAAAATTATTTTTTGACCTCAGAAATGCCTTAAGGAATAAATAGAAGAAATAATACAGTCACTGGAGCTTAACTAAACTGGGCTTTAACTGAGGTGCCTGCAATCAATTGCATATGGTCTAAATTCGGACTTAACCTTCCTGAGCCACGGGCTTCCCAGGTCATATCTACCAATGGATCATTCTTGAAATCAAAAACGTATTATATGGCAAGTACACAGCCCAGTACCCGACATGTAGAGATGCTAAAAATATTATTTTCCTCTCTTTCTTTCTTCTTCCAACCCTGACCCTCTAAAAGTCATCCTGACTCTTCTCAGAGCCTGTCCTTTTTTTCTGAAGTGGACGCGTAGCTACAGAAAATTGGAAATGATAATTGGATAAATGAGGACAGATGTCTCTTTAGCCCCCTTCCTCTTTAGCTTGCTAGGGTCTCCTGACTGGATTACTCTCAGCTCAAGGAACCCCTCCCTCAACCTCACAAAGAGAAGATAAGGTTCATTTTTATACAACGTTGTTTGTTTGTCAATTCAATCGAATCTCAAAGTATGTTTTGCCTTTTGAAATCTAAATGTTCATGTTTCGTTTTCCAAGGTATCTATATTCATTTAATGGGGAATAAGTAATACCTGGAATCATTATATGTGTATCAATGTCTTTCTAAATATGCACAAGCATTTTACTTGAATATTTCCATGTCCTACAAGAAATTCTGAAATAGATTTTCATTTGTGTAGCTTCAGGATTCATTTCAATGGCAGCCCAAACATTCTTCCAGCAGAAACCTGCTTAATCTTGTGAATTCATTGATATTTTTACCTTTCCAAAAGCATACACTATTGATTGTGTTTCTCTCTTAATTGCACAGAGGAAAAACTGACTTCTCATGAACACAACTTGATTTCTCACTTGATATCTTCATTTTCACATCAGTGTAACTGAGTTATCAATGCTTGCTTGGACCAGACTATTAAAATAGCCACTTGGGTAGTATGGAGTTTTAAAAAATCTGGCAAAGGATTTGCCTCATTGTTATCATTTGGAAATTTCTAGAAATATGTCATCTGTAATATCAGTGTACTGGCCCACCAACTGGGTTAGAAGTTCCTTTTTGGTGTTCTTCCCCCAGGACTCCCATCCTATTCTATATTACCTCTAGGGTAGCAATGATCACATTGTCTCAGAACAATGACCATATAACTTTATTATTCAAACTGGAACTTTCAACAGTGAGAGGGGGCATGGTTATTAATTAAGTTAGAAAGAGGGAATAAAATCAGAATGTCCTAAGTAAAAATAAGTCACTCTGATTTTAACCATTAGTTCAGTGCTGTGTCTCTTCCTCTAGACATTAAGCCCCTGGCCATATTTAGCTTGTTCTCTGCTCTATCTCTAGCATCTAACATAGTACACAGGGAAGGATCTGCACTTCAGTCATGGTCCTGTGTCAAGAACAGATAAAACAATTTCCCTCAAACTTACAACTCTTTTGTTGTAGTCACTAGAATATATTATGTGTTGGTATCACTCAAGGTAGCAATTGGCCAATCATCTCTTTTTGTCTGGCTAACTGCTTATCCTTCAAGACACCTGATGTCAACTGCATTGAGGTACATTCTTATATTTGTGTTGCATCCTGTCTTGATATCTTTGTGCTTGATCATGTTCTATTATAATTGTTTCTGTAATAGACAGCTGAGAACTGCTCTGAACTCCATTTTGTCCCTATACCAGTATTTAGCTCAGAGTCTGTCACAGAATAAGGAAATAATACATGCCAATGGAATGAATGTATGTGTAGATTCATGAATGAAAAAATGAAATATCTAGATTGGACATGAGAATATCCTATTTGCCAATTGCTGTTTTGTTTGCCTGATACTAATTATTTGCCTACTTGGTAATATCTATATAGCTAGAATCACGGACCCACAGACTACTATAAACTAAGAGACAATTCCAGACATTAGTAAGGTAGAAAAGTATGCTAGTGTATCATAAAATATTAAATCTGATAGTAGCACCACCAATGGCATGATGTATTTGAAGGTGAACATAGGGCTAATGTTCATATACGAATCATCCTGTGATATTTGTTGCTGGTTAACATTTTTTTATTCAATTTCATGGGAGAACAAAAGAGTGATTAAGAGCTAGAAAATAGAATTCATGAGAAAAGGTTAGAGGAATTGAAATTATTTAGCCCAGAGGAAAAAAGTATATGTAGACATTCAGTGATTCAGTGAAACCTCATTATCCAATATCAATTTATTCAAACGATGGCATAATTTAAATTGACAGCTATGTTTCCAACGAACAAATGACCTACTGTTCCTTAAAAAATAAAAAAAAAAAAGACAATCAGAAACCATTTAACTTAAATATCTTTTTTTTCTGTCTGATCTAGTCTGTTTTGGATTATAAAGGATTTATTTTACATGAAATCTTCTGGGTCACACTTTGCAAGGCAGTGGAGGTAGTAGATCAGGTCAAAGTGGGTCATGCCCCATTTTTTTTTTCTTTTGCTCTTAAGTTTCTATTTTTAAAATGCTATTGTGTTTTCATTCATTCAACAAGTATTTACTGAGGAACTAAGCATGTCAGGGTCCATGCTAAGCACTAAGGACATAGAAGCTAAGACATACAAGCTATTTGTATTATTATAAGATGTTTCAGCTAAGTTCCTCCCTTACTGAACTTAAAGGTGTTGGAAAACTCATGAAAAAGCCACACCCCTGACTTTTTAATGATCACCATTCTAACTGGTGTGAAATGGTATCTCATTGTGATTTTGATTTTCATTTCTCTAATGACCAGAGATGATGAGCTTTTTCTTCATATGTTTGTTGGCCACATAAATATTTTATTTTGAGAAGTGTCTGTTTGTATCATTTTCTCACTTTTTGATGGGGTTGTTTTTTTCTTGTAAATTTGTTTAAGATCTTTGTAGATTCTGGATAGTAGCCCTTTATCAGATGGATAAATTGCAAGAATTTTCTCCCATTCTGTAGGTTGCCTGTACACTCTGATGATAGTTTCTTTTGCTGTGAAGAAGCTCTTTAGTTTAATTAGATCATTAAAATATCAGGAAACAACCAATGTTGGAAAGAATGTGGAGAAATAGGAATGCTTTTACACTGTTGGTGGGAGTGTAAATTAGTTCAACCGCTGTGGAAGACAGTGTGGCAATTCCTCAAGGATGTAGAATCAGAAATACCATTTGGCCCAGCAATCCCATTACTGGACATATACCCAAAGGAATGTAAATCATTCTACTATAAAGACACATGCACATGTATGTTTCTTGCAGCACTGTTCACAATAGCAAAGACTTGGAAGCGGCCCAAATGCCCATCAGTGATAGACGGGATAAAGAAAATGTGGCACATATACACCATGGAATACTATGCAGCCATAAAAAAGGATGAGTTCATGTCATTCACAGGGACATGGATGAAGCTGGAAACCATCATTCTCAGCAAACTAACACAGGAACAGAAAACAAAACACCACATGTTCTCACTCATAAGTGGGAGCTGAACAATGAGAACACATGGATACAGGGAGGAGAACATCACACACCAAGACCTGTCGGGGGGTGGGGGGCTAGGGAAGCGATAGCATTAGGAGAAATACCTAATGTAGATGACAGATTGATGGATGCAGCAAACCACCATGGCACATGTATAACTATGTAACAAACCTGCACATTCTGCACATGTATCCCAGAACTTAAAAGCATAATAATAATAACAGTAAAGATATCACCCCCCCTCCCCCAAAATTCATACCCCTAGGTTAAGGCATCTCTAAAGTACACATATTCTTATGTTGGGGACAGGGAAGTAGCAAATTAAGTCATTATGTGTATTGTTTATGGATTTATTTTTCAGAAGGGTTCCTGTTGAAAAGAAAATGGGATATAGATCAAATGAGTTTTGAAGGATAAGAAAAAAAAAGAAATGAGCTTTGAAGGATAAAAAAAGGGATTTTTTTAAAAAAGACAATAATGTTGGGAAAACTGGATATCCATGTACAGAAGAATAATAAGACTCGAACCACTTTTACAAAAATCAACTCAAAATGGATGAAAAACTTAAATGTAACACCTGAATCTATAAAGCTACTAGAAGAAAATATAGGAGAAAAGCTTCATTATATTGGTCTTAAGTATGACTTCCAAAGCACAAGCAGCAAAAGCAAAAATAAAGAAATGGAACTGCATCAAACTAAAAAGCTTCTGCACAGCACAAGAAACAATTACAGAGTGAAGAGATCACCCACAGATTAGGAGAAAATAGTTGCAAATCATATTGCAAATCATAACTGTTAAAGAGCTAATATCCCAAATAGACAAGGAACTCAAAACTATTCAATTACAAGGAAACAACCCAATTTTAAAAATGGGCAAAGAACCTGAATAGACATCTCTCAAAAGAAGAAATACAAATGGCCAACAGCTATATGAAAAAAAAAAATGCTCAAAATTTTTAATCATGGAAATGCAAACTAAAATCACAATAAGATATCACCTGTTATATTGACTATTATCAAAACGATGAACGATAACAAGTGTTGGTGATGTGGAGAAAAGCAAACCCATACACAATGTTGGTGGCATTGTAAATTAGTACAGACATTTTGGAAAGCAGTATGGAGTTTCCTCAAAAAACTAAAAACAGAATTACCCATATGATCCAGCAATCCCACATCTGGATATGTACCCAAAGAAACAGAAATCAGTATACCAAAAGAATACCTGCACTCCCATGTTCATTGCAGCATTATTCACAATAGCCAAAATATGAAAAACATCTGTGTCCAAAAATGAATGAATGGATTTTTTTAATGCAGTATATCTACACAATGGAATACTACTCTGCCTGAAAAAATAAAACAGGAAATTCTATCATTTACAACAGATACACTTGAAGGATATTATGTTAAGTGAAATAAGCCAGGCACACTTATATGTGGAAGCTAAAAAAGTGGTACTCACAGAAGTAGAGAGTAGAACTGTGGTTATCAGAGGCAGGTGGGGGCTAGCAGGGTAGTTTATGGGGAGATGATGGTCAGCAGGAGATGTTGGTCAACAGGTACAAAGTTACAATGTTAGGTTTGTGCAAAAGTAATTGTGTTTTTGCCATTAAAAGTAATAGCAAAACACATTTATCCACTTGCTTCAAATCCTAATCGTTAGGAGGAATAAGTTCTAGAGTTCTATTGCAATGCGAGATGACTGTAGTTAATAATATTGTATTGTATATTTCAAAATAGCTAAAAGATATGACTTTCAATGTTCTCACCACAAATAAATGATGAATCTTTGAGGCGATGAATGTTAATTGATTACCTTACTATCTTGCAATGCTTACATGCGTCAAAAATCACATTGTACCTTATATAGTTATTTGTCAACTAAAATTAATGTTTAAAAATATCAAAAAGAAAGGTTAATATTAAAAATAAATATTTTATTATATAAAAGGTTAGTTTAAGAGTTTAGGATTAAATTCTTAAAATTTAAAATTTTAATTTAGAATAAAAAAGTTAGAGCTATGAAGTTCATAATATTAAGCTGAGAAATATAAAGTTCACAGAAGTCAATTGACAAGTTAACACAATAAGTTCATAATTACTGTGACTATAATTCTGGTCTCAGATATCTTACTATCTAGTACTCTTCTCTTCTTCCAAATTAGTAATTGCACTTCTTTACTAATAGTAACTATTTGTATATGGTTGCGAATAACAGAACCCAACTCTGATGGCTTAAACACATAATATTTATCCACCTATGTCAAATTCAGAGCTAAGCAGTCCATAGCTGCTGTAACAGTGCCACAAAGTCATCAGGGACCTAGACTTCTGTCCTTATGCTTTACCCTTTTTGTTATGTAGCTATAATCTTTTTTTTTTTTTTTTTTTTTTGAGACAGAGTCTTGCTCTGTCACCCAGGCTGGAGTCCTGTGGCACCATCTCGGCTCACTGCAAGCTCCGCCTCCTGGGTTTAGGCCATTCTCCTGCCTCAGCCTCCCGAGCAGCTGGGACTACAGGTGCCCGCCACCATGCCCGGCTAATTGTTTGTATTTTTAATAGAGACAGAGTTTCTATGTTAGTTAAAGACCATGTTAGCCAAGATGGTCTCGATTTCCTGACCTCATGATCCACCCGCTTCGGCCTCCCAAAGCGCTTGGATTACAGGCATGAGCCACCGCACCAGCCTATGTAGCTATAATCTGTAAGGCTACAAGAAGGCTGCTTGAGCTCCAGCTACCACATTGTCTTCAATTAGTTACATTGCTGCTTGACATATATTTGGTTTTGTTGCTAAGTGAAAAAAATATATATGTATATATTGGGTAGGCAACTTATCTTTACCACATCATTGTTAAGAGACAATTTTCTATGGGTCTCCAGAATTTCTGCACATCTTGTAGACAGAGGCCCTGCCTCGCTTTGTTCTGAAGTGATTTTCCAAGGTTATGTATAAGCCTAGAAAGCTAGAGATCATGTGTCCCTTCAAAGCAGAGAGAAGTTTCTTTACTGTCCAATATAACAAAGGTAATGTCTTTCTCTCTAGGGCGACGATTAGGCTTGTGCATTGCCAATTACAAAAGATTCAAATTTGCTAAACTCAGTATTTCTTTCCTGTAACACTATGCATCACGTGTGCGGGCATCACATGGCCCTATTCATGTGACCCTATGGGAATTGACGCCCAGGGATTGGCTTGAGAAAATGAAGTTACTGGTTATTGTTATTGTTGTAAGCACCCAGGTGTCTTTTGTCTCTGACTCCAAAATCTCATACCATGTGCCAATACCTATGACACTGCAGCAGGCTACCTTGTTAGCTTGCAAGTAAAATAAAGTTTCAGACCCTTCACAGTTCTTGACAGTCATCCCTAACTCGCTTTGTTTGCTATAATATCTAAGGTGTCTAACTCCAAGGTGTCTAGAACGGAGTAGGTGACTAATACATACTTAAATAAATAGGAAATCCCAAAAGGCATTTTAATGAGTCAGACTACTTGACATAAAGTCCCAGATAATACCACTGAGGAGCCTTATTACCTTCCACAAAATCACTTACCCTCTCTAACCTCAGCTTCTTAAATGAGTAGTCTGCATTTTCTCCTTCCCCTTGCTCAACCTTTGTTTATTCCCTAACCTACTGCTAATTGGCTTTGGGCCTCATCCCTTCAGAGAAACTGTTCTTCCAGGGTCTCTAGTGACCCACTAACAGGCACAGCCTCTGCTGACCCTTTTCACTCTGTATTTCTGCTGTTCTGTTGACATTTAACTCCTTAAAATCCTTTTCTTGCCTTCAATGAAACTTTTCTCTCCTGGTTTCTCTTATATCTCCAGAAAACTATTTATCTGTCTCTTCTTCCTTAATTCATTCTTAAATGTTGATAGGCCATAATTGCCCACCCTCTCTCCAGCTCTCTTCTCACTCTGTAGAATAAAGTTTATACCTTTAAAAAAAATAAATTGATTTTACTTACCATGTTTGTGCTTATAACTTTTGAATTTCTATCCCCAGCCCAGATTTTTCTCCTCAGCTTCAAATCTATATTTTTAGCCCCCAATTCATTACTTCTACCCGGATGTGTTATCGGAACTTCAAATAGAAACATGTTTGAAGTTACACTTATTATTTATTTTCGCACCTCCCAAATCTGGTAGAGCTGGCGTCCGTTTCTCAGTGAATGGTATCACCATTCATGAATTTTAAAAAATATTTTATAAACCTAACAACTCTAAGGCCAGCAGCATCCCCATTCAGTAGCATCAATACTTCTCAAAACACTTGTCTGTCTTTCCAGTGCCTCCACATTAATTTAGGCCCTCACTATCTATTACACTGGCCCCATGTTCAAACCGTGTCTCCAGAATCTGTCCTACTGGATCATAAAAGCCCCCAGAATAAACTTTCAGAACCAAACTCACATACTGCTGCTGCCCTGATTAAAATCTTTCTTTGGCTTTTCTCAGTCAGAAGAATGGGAGAAAGTTCAAACTCTTTAGCATGATACACACAACCCTCCTTAATCTGAAAGCTGCCTGCCTCTTCAGCTTCACTTCTTATTTCTCTCCATCTCACAGCTTGTGCCCCAGCCGTAATAAACCACTCATAGTTTCCAGTACCTGCCCTGTTAATAGAGACCTTGCACCACTAAATAGACTGATTCTTCTACCTACTATTTAACATCACCCCCAAATCCAGTCTAGGGAATCTGTTATCCTTCAAAAGCTAGCTTAGGCCGGGCGCGGTGGCTCAAGCCTGTAATCCCAGCACTTTGGGAGGCCAAGACGGGGAGATCACTAGGTCAGGAGATCGAGACCATCCTGGCTAACACGGTGAAACCCCGTCTCTACTAAAAAATACAAAAAACTAGCCGGGCGAAGTGGCGGGCGCCTGTAGTCCCAGCTACTCGGGAGGCTGAGGCAGGAGAATGGCGTAAACCCGGGAGGCGGCGCTTGCAGTGAGCTGAGATCCGGCCACTGTACTCCAGCCTGGGTGACAGAGCGAGACTCCGTCTCAAAAAAAAAAAAAAAAAAAAAGCTAGCTTAACTTTTTCTAGCCCTGGGAAGTTGACCCTTAACTATCAAGCCCTCACTCTTAATACTGGCTGATTACTCCCTACCTGGTGCTTCTCTCTACCTTGAAGGATCTTTTTTATCACATTTATCTTTCTGTACCATACTAACTTGTCTACATACCTGAAACCACTAATAAAATTGTCTTATTTATTGTTATATGTCCAACATAGAGTACAAATCCAGACTCAGAGTGGAGGCTCAGTACAATTATTTAAAGGGTAAGAAAGCTGGAGAATTTGAGTAATGCCAGTAAAAAGGCAGTTACTGAAGTAGAATGAAAGGAAGAAGGCACAGAATTTACCATCTTCATAGTTTGCCTTAAGTAAACTCTGGAATGTTCTTAGGCAATGATCACCCTCCTGGGCCCCAAAATGAGAAGTTAAGTTCACCAGGAAGTAGCCAATTGGGAATTGCACATACAAGGACAGTGCCCTTCACCTCCCAGTCAGTCCAAAGATAAGCCAGTGGGGAAAAGAGCAGCTACAGGGCAATGGTTTGTCTGGAACAACAAACATAAAGAACAAACCATGACCATTGGGAAACTTTCTAGTTAAGAAGCACGCAGTCTGGCCCAGACTGAGTTTGTCAGATTAGGAGAAGAGAGCACTGGGGCAGGAGTAAGGGTCAGAAGGCTTGGGTGGAGGTGCCTCTGCTAACCTCACCACTCCTGGGTCCTTGGGCAGTTTCTTTCACTTCTCTAAACCTCCGTGTCCCCATATGCAAGATGGAAATGCAAAATACAAATTTTACCGAATTCATGAGTTTGTTAAGAGGATTAAAACAGAGAATGTGGCCGGGCGCGGTGGCTCACGCCTGTAATCCCAGCACTTTGGGAGGCCGAGATGGGTGGATCACGAGGTCAGGAGATCGAGACCATCCT
>NW_012114821.1:18292734-18294439 GCF_000951035.1 Colobus angolensis palliatus | reverse complement strand
AGAGACAGGGTTTCACCATGTTAGTCAGGATGGTCTCGATCTCCTGACCTCATGATCCGCCCGTCTCGGCCTCCCAAAATGCTGGGATTACAGGCTTCAGCCGCTGCGCCTGGCCTTTGTAACCATTTTCTTAGAGTTTGTACTTTAGGTGAAGTTTTAATTAATTTTATTATAAATATTCACTTGTCTATTTGCTATTTCTACTGGGGTATTCCACAGAAAACTTAAATTTCACAAGTCTCAATTTCAATTCATTTTCTTCTTCTTCATGCAAATTCTTCTCCCATGACTTCTAAGAGCAGACACAAACCTCATACCCAGGATAGTACACACCAAAGCCAGATTGTTGGAATTTAACTCCCGGACCTAATAGTCACTTGCTGTATGACCTGGAATAAATTATTAACCCCTCTGTGCCTCCTTTTTCTCATCTGATATTGATACTACTTAACTCATAGGGTCTTTATGAGGGTTAAATGAATTATCATGTGTAAACACTAAGAACAGCTTCAAAAACATGGCAATTGTTACATATGCAAGTAGCAACTCACCAAGAAAAACTAACCTGAAAGTCGTCTCTGAACTCCTATGTCCATTTAGTCACTTGTTTCTGTTTTGTTTTGTTTTGTTTTGTTTTGACAGAGTCTTGCTCTGTCACCCACACTGGAGTGCAGTGGTGTGATCTTGGTTCACTGCAACCTCCGCCTCCCAGGTTCAAGTGATTCTCCTGCCTCAGCCTTCCGAGTAGCTGGGGTTACAGGTGCGTGCCTCCACGCCTGGCTAATTTGTGTATTTTTAGTAGAGACAGGGCTTCACCATGTTGGCCAGGCTGGTCTTGAACTCCTGACCTCAAGTGTTCTGCCCGCTTCAGCCTTCCAAAGTGCTGGGATTACAGGTGTGAGCCACCATGCCCAGCCACTACTTTTCTAAATATTTTAAATAGATCCATATCAGGGTATCTCTACTTTCATTACCTTTGTTTAAACCCAATCTTCTTTAACCTAAATAGTGTAACAGGCTCTAAAATAGTTCACTCATTTATTCATCCATCATGTAACAGGTAAATATTCACTTCTTACTTTGAACCTGACAGTGGGAAGTATTAATAGATAGGATAGGCATGCTCTCCTCCTTCTGGTCTTGCTTCCCCTAATCCAGAATAATCAGATAGTGTCATTGCCCTGTGATCCCCAGTGCCTTCGTGTCAAAGTCAAAACATTTACTGTGCCATGATCTGACCCTTATTTATCACTCCATCCTCTCTACTTTCCATTCCTTGTTTGAATCTCGACTGTAAGCACTCATCTCTTTGCTTTTTAGAGAAGGTGCCATGTTTCTACTTTCCTCTGGGACTTTGCACCTGTCATTTACTCTGATTTCCTCCCAAACCCACCCTATCCACACACTTTTGAGGAGCTAGTTCCTATGGGCGGTTTCAGCAAGATGTCTTCCCTGGTTCCCAGACCTATGTTCTGGTAACATGCAGAACTCAGTCCTAACATGACACAAAATTGCATCAAGTTGCATTTTCTGGTTTATTCATCTGCCTGGCATACTGTAGGTTGTATTTGTTAAGGAAATTCTAACCAAAGGAACAAATAAACTCTGAAATTTCAGTGACTTACTATAGGTCTTATATATATGTATATATAAAATGTATAGATTATATATTTTATATATAATATGTATTTTAGATATACACTAT
>NW_012114821.1:18286744-18292659 GCF_000951035.1 Colobus angolensis palliatus | reverse complement strand
GAGGCTGAGGTGGGAGGATCACTTGAGCCTGGGAGGTGGAGGCTGCAGGGAGCCAAGATTGTGCCACTGCACTGCAATACACATAAATGCTATTGACTCTGTCTCTATACCTAATATCAAAATATAATTATATGTAATATATAATTATATATAATACATTATATATAAATACGTATATTTTCTAGATTCATGTATTATAATATGTACATGTGCATGTCCCTTCAGGAGAAGAGAGGTATTTCTGCAAAGGGATTGTCCAAGCAGAGATGACTTTTCCTAGCCTCCCTGATAATCACATGGAGCCAGGGACTGTGTCTTGCTTATTGTTTGTTTTCTCTGCCTAACATAGTACACAACTCAGAGGAGGTTCTCAATAAATAAGTATGACATAAATTGATACTTTACCTCTCTGGTTGCAGCTTGCCTTTTTGCTAATTACACAGATATGGGAAGGTCGTAGGATTCAAATACATTTTACAATAAGCTGTTTCCTTTTTAAACTTAGAAAGCATCTCTCAAGTCTAGGGGCATGTCAGTTTTCCATCCGCTTCCCTGCTATGAACACTTTGTGAATCACCCTAAATTACATCAAAAGAAAAGACATCATGTTCTCTTCTGCTTGGTGGTACAAGAGTGCTTTTCCACTGGGAAAAATACTAAATTTTCTATTTCCTGTGTGTTACCAGCAAAAACTTTTTTCACAATTTGCAGCTTTCTGGGTTAGAGTGAATAAGTAACTAACCAATTAGCTCGTTCATTTCCAATTCAAGGACATCAACAGTCCTCTCGTCTGTTGGTGGCAAATTCTTGTCCTAGGTGATGTCAACAGTTTAATCTGTCTATGGCAAAAGTCACTAATTATCCATACTTACCTTTTAGCCCGGTCTGTGGCTTTAGAATAATTTCCAATGCAGACTTCCAAATTTTGACCCACAGCTTGTTACATTTGGCATTGGGGTGACTCAGTTCCTCATCTTTAGTGCACTCCTTCGTCGTTTTTGCAGATAGAAAGAAGTTAAAGGAAAGAAAGGCAAAGTAACTCTACAAAGAACATGCAAGATGTTGGTAGCAGAGCAAAACCCAAAATTTAGGGATTCTGATCCTCAGCCAGTATTTTTTTTTAACCACTTGGAAATAGACATCTGAAGCAGAAAGAAATGTTCCAGAAGCCTTGGTGTGTGGGGGGCGAGTGGATGTGGCTGTATGCCCTAAAGACAAATTTTAAGTCTCACAACTTGGCTGTGGGCAAGCTCTGGTGTTTAGCAAGGTCTTGTATTTTGGATTTACAAGATGCTCATTTGTTTCTCAATGGTTCCAACTTGTCCTTTCACCTGGAATGTTGTCAGAAACCTGGGGCCTAGAAACAGTCAATTAGGCACCGGGTGAGATCAGGGTTGAGCCACTGAGTGTCCTTGGGCAAGTTGGCATCTTGCTCTGAGCCTCAGTTGCCTACTCAACAAAATATGGTATTTTGAGGTATATTTAGATTAACTTGTGTGAAGCACTGAATACAATATATGGTGGGTATTACATCTAGTGTCTTTATGTCCAACCTCAGGTCTCCCTACATGTTGTCAGGAAAAGACATTTGAGCATTTTAAGAATGACATCAAAAGTGCACTACCAAGGATTCTAACAGCCAATTCTATCCTGGCTTTTCTTCCTGCAATTGTTTTCAGCTTGGGTGAGTCACTTTTCTCTCTGGACCTCCATTTTCTCACCTGTAAAGTGAGGAGATTGGAAAATGATCTTAAGGCCCCTTCATCTTCAAATATCTATGATTCTATGCTGTCTCTATATCTGAGTCTCCAGAATTCTCTTTCTTGGACTATCTCCTTAAGTTGAGAGAAAATTATAAGAAGGGCTGCTTCCCTGGTTTATTTTGGGTGCAGTGGCCAGTGTTCCTTGAACTTGGCATTTGCAACTAATCTCTATAAGCAAAGTGTGCTCCAATCATGACTTCACCCTACTGGCCCAGCCGAGCTATTGGGTACTGCCAGCAGGGATAAAGGAGGGTTCCAGCCATGAGGCAACTATTCTGTTACAATTAATGGACATGGGGTTGAGAGACACGTCCCTCAGGCATTCTCTTGTGCCGCCTTGAAGAGGTCATCCTATGTAAAAGTTCTCTGAAGAGAAATATTGGCAGATACATATGGCAAAACACAGCCTCCAACTCCAGTCAAACCACCACCACAAGCATGGTGAAAAGCAGAAAAGAACTGTTGGGTGTAGTAGGGTGGAGGTGAAGACCTTGGTCCTGTCTTTATGAAGCATACATCACTTTGCACCAAGCATCACGCTTGGTGCTGGACACAAAGAGATGATAAAGATGCAAAATGCGGTCCTTGTTTTTAAGGAGATCACCGTTTTCTAGGCAGGCTTATAGTAACTATGGCAGTCAAGATATAAACAATAACATATATCTTGGACATTCACCTAGAGATTAAAATGATGATTCTAGCAAGGTAAGTTGTCAGGTACTTTAGATTATAGGTGGGAATAATGAATCTTTCAGAATTACTAAGTGGGGCCTTCCATAGAAGAGTATAATTCAAGACACATTGGTGTCACCAGTGGTGACCTCCCCTCAAAGGCAGATACAGGGGAGGAGACTTGATAGTGTTAGAGGAAAAGAGAGTCAAAACCTACAGGAAGGAGCATCACAAGGGAGACAAGGAATTGAATTATTTCTGAATTGGTAATGTGAAAGTTGCTAGGAATAATCCCTGCTCAGGTGCTCTGGGACTAGTTTATGTGCCAGCTGTGTGCACAAAGTGAAAGGATTAATTGCTAGAACTGTATTACTGTTGGCTCTAGTCTGCTGGACCTTCCATCTCCCAAACGATAGCTCCCTGGAGTTTTCTGGAAGTGCTTTTGTATTCCTGGACTTACCTATAGAATACCTTTAAAGGTAAGGGAAGCTTCTTAACTCCTCTTAAGTCAGCTAAGCTATGCTGGGCTAATAATAAACACTTATGTCTCAGGGACTTAACACAGGTTTCTTACCCACGTCACAGTCCAGTGAGGGCTTCTTTCCATCCTAAAACTTTCCCCCTGGAACTCAAGTCTCTCTATGTTGCCTTGGAAAGGAAAAGAGAGTTGCAAGGTCAGGTTTTTAAGGATCATGCTTAGAGTGGCTTACATAATTTCCACCCACATTGCATTGCCCCAAATTCAGTCATATGATCCCAACTTATTGTCACCAAAATGCTAGGGATTTGGTCTAGGCCCTGCTACTCACAGCACAGAATGCCAATCAAAGAGACAATGAGTATTGCCATGGAAGAAGGCTTTAATTGGATGTTGTAGCTGAGGAGTTAGGAGATCAGCCTCGAATTTGTCTTTTGAACTAGCTAAAATTAGGGGTTTATATAGCAGGGAAGAAATGTAACCATGTATAAGAAAACAAGAATTAGGGAGGAGTGAGGAAGAGAAGTTGGTTGACAGGAAGTATGTGGAAAGTTAGGCAATCCTGATGGGTGAGGGGTCTGGCATCTCTTTGTCCAGATGCAGTGATCTGGTAAGTTTCAACTCCTTTATACTATCTGGGAGGTGTGATGGTTGGTTTCCTGAGAACGAAACTCAGATAAGACAAATGTAACTTTCTTGAGTTTTAAGACCGGGGGGATCAATTTGTATGTTTATTCAAAAGAAATAATAAACATTAGTTCTGTAGAACACTTGGACCAGTTGCAGTCTCCCCTTTCTATTTATCAGTTCCTCAATCATGGGGAATTTGGTCATTGATCTTTCTGGCTGCTTCATGCTGAGGAGGGGCATTATGAGCAGCTCCATACCAAGGGTAATGAATCAAGTGTTAATCTAATACGACAATCTCCTTCTATGGCACAATCTTTCTCCCTCTAGTCCCTCACTTCCACCAAAGACAAATCATAGCAGGGCTAACCTACCTGTAAAATTAGGTTCAGTCCCATATACTTGGCCCGATTACCCACAGAAAGTACCAAGCATCATCATCCACATAGTGTCTCCTAAACTGGCTTTCCTGGAACCATTCACAAGGCCATTTCAGTCAAAGTCCTGAGAAAATAACTAGTTCCTCCAACAGTGTCTCATTATAAAAGAAAACAGATTATTGTTGAATTTATGTAAGCAACCATATTGCCATAAATTAAGAATATTCACAAATAGTTTACAAATTCTAGAGAAATCAGGCAGAGAGAGAAACGTGCTTCAAATTCTATTTACAAGAGTATACTCTACTCCATTGTTAAAGGTTGTAAATGACTTAAAAGAAAAAGTGTTCTCCAGACTCTGAAAAACAAAACAAAAAAAAATCAGCAATGTTTCAAAGAACCAAGAAAAAAAAAACCATAAAAATTATTTCTGTCCTCTATTAGCTCAGTCCACGCAATCAGCTCCCATTTTGCTTTATATTGGGATAGGAATCTTTAAGAACACATCAGCTTTTCAATTAGTGTCCTGGAAGTTTTCTTTCTAGTCCAATGGCAAAAACTCCAAAGTTATCAGAAACCTGCATTCAAGGATCCTTTTCATGAATTCCCCAAAAGAAGCAAGTTCCAGACTGTAGCTGATGATAGGCCTGTTTTTAAAAACAATTAAAGCAAAATAATTATGGATGAGAAAAGGCTCAACAGACACAATTGACAAGAAAATGTGGTTATTTCTGTGATATACAAAAATTTAACATAATCATAATTATTACTGACAACATATATTAAGACATCAGAATTTTAAGAATCTCATGTGTTAATGTTAAAGCTAATTTTAACAAAACCTTATAAACAAATATAATTTGAATCAGTTTGATTATAAGGTAAGAAGTCTTTTATAACCTTTTACAATTTTTTTATTAAAGATAAAATCATTGCTCTAAGAAAACTGCATTACTCCAGCACAGTGGCCCAGATACTGGTGTTGCATCAGTGTGCTTTTGCTATTAACATTTAATTTATAGAAAACCTTGAACTAATTTGTCCCTTAAAATTAGCCCTTACAATCTCACGTGCCCACATCTTCCACAATAGTTCCTGGGCCCAGAGGGATTGAATAGTTTTAATTTCTAGCCCTGTGTCTCATGCAAGTTCTTCATTTTGATTGTCACCTTCTTCTGGGTCTGAAAACAAGGCTTTGACTACTGTCAATATTCAAGATTTGGCAGAAGTCTGTGCCTTTTTTAGACCTAAGAGTCAAAGTCCTAACTTAACAATACAAGGATTAGTTAATGGGACATTTATGTTGTAGAAAGTCCTGTCATTCTCCCTAACATGTCACAAATTAAAACACGTGAATTGGTGTCAGTAGTTAATGCCTGCAGCACTTTAAATCACCATATTAAAGTGGTTAGATTATTCCTTGCATATATCTGATTGCTAACATTGTAGTGACAGAACTGTGACCCAAAGCATCAAAAATGTGATAGGTCCAATGCCAAACTTATCAAAGTAAGACAATTACCTTTACTCTCCATCATTTAAGAAAATGGTAAATGCCAAATATCGGTTTTGGAAATTCAGTGTGAAGATAAATAATCTCCTTTTGCTTAAATACTATACAGTGAAACAGGGACAAAGTAAAAACAAGCATAGAATATTTTGTTCTGCTTTTTAAAAGAGCATTATCATACATTTCCAAGATTGGTTTCTAGATACAGTACTGATACCTATTAGGTAAATTTCAACTCTAGAATCTTCAAACCAGAACAACACTAGTATACATTTTGTTTTCAAGTACTCCTAATAGTGATAACAAGTTTGGAATACAAGAAACTCGCTAGAAAGCCTGACATTTTTACTGCTACTTAATCCAAGTGAATGTCACTTAATTTTGATACCAGTAAATACAACTAACAGAGTCTGAGACAAATCCCAGTCAATATAATTTCTTTTTTTTTTTTAGAGCATTATCATACATTTCCAAGATTGGTTTCT
>NW_012114821.1:18239689-18281768 GCF_000951035.1 Colobus angolensis palliatus | reverse complement strand
GTCTTCTGTGTCCTTCGCGCTGGGAGTTGGAGACTGGAGCTGTTCCTATTCGGCCATCTTGCTCCGCCCCCCGTGTTATAATTTCTTTTAAGGAAAAGGCAGGCTAGTCTTTCCTGAACATTAAAACTTTGTATCCATATCACAATTTTTCCTCATTACCTAAAGAAAAAGATCTGAAACCAATTCAAATTATTGATTGAATTGAATTTCCTTAGGGGGAAAAAACTCTCTAAACATTCTTTTTATTTTCTTTTTTATTATACTTAAAGTTCTAGGGTACATGTGCACAACGTGCAGGTTTGTTACATATGTATGCATGTGCCATGTTGGTGTGCTGCACCCACTAACTCGTCATTTACATTAGGTGTATCTCCTAATGCTATCCCTCCCATCTCCCCCAACCCCACAACAGGCCCTGGTATGTGATGTTCCCCTTCCTGTATCCAAGTGTTCCCATTGTTCAATTTCCACCTATGAATGAGAACACGCAGTGTTTGGGTTTTTGTCCTTGCAATAGTTTGCTCTCTCTAAACATTTCTGCTCTTACCTACTTTTCCAAATAAATAAGTAATGTACTATTTCTGCTCATAACTTATTTTAAAAAACAAGGTTTTTTGTTTTTTGACCCATAGCTTAAAGCTCTTATAGCTCTGTAGATCATCAGAGGTAAGCAAAACCAATCAAATTTTTAATGGCTGATGTCCCCTATCCATTTTTGCAGGCCTGACAAAGATAGCTTAAGAACTTTAAATAAACCAAATGATGAATTGTTGGAAATGCATAGGAAACAAAATGACTATTCATAGAACAAAATACAAGCCTTCCATTAAAAACTAAAAAAATCAATGGTTCTTTATATGTGTATATACATGTAAAACCCAAAGGAGAACAAATAGCAAATAATTAAAAATTAAAAGCAAAACAAAAACAAACTGGAAACCAATACCCAATTTTTCACCTACTCAGTTTACTTTGAAGGCTACAGTATAATCCAGAGCCTAACGCAAACGTATGTTGGGTATTTTGTTCCTAGTATACAAATTAATGTCTCTAAGTCCAGCAACACCACTATACCTTCTGTGCAATTTAGAAATTTACTTCAAGCACGTAACCAGTAAGTACTTTAGTGCTAGTACTATCTATGCAGAATAGCAAATACAGTGTGAAACAAAGCAATGCAAGTATGTATATAAAATTTGACTCCATGCTAAATCTGGGCTCATGCTTAAGTATGGTTAAAAAAAAGAGAGAAAAGAATTGCCAAACTGCCAACATATTTCTTTACAATATTTATTTATTTACCTTCATCAATACTAAGAGCTTTATGAGCAATGTTAATTAGCCAAATTTCTCCAATTTTGTGTCAGATTTTAAACAGTATTTTACTAATTTACACAAACCATCTAACATGCTTGGACTTTCTGGTTTTGCCCTAAATTTTCTTTCTTTCTGTTTTTTTTTGTTTGTTTGTTTGTTTATGTGTTTGTTTTTGTTTTTTTAATGACCAATTATTTTATTTTAAGACAAGAGTTTACCATAGTCCATAATTTGTATCAACCTTTACATAACTTATGAATTATACAAAATAATTTGTTTTTCTCTGTAAAAACACATCTTCTCCCACACATTTGATATACAGAATAATATATTAATTACAATTCTTATTCTTAGTAACTTTAAATTTGAGTGAAAACCTAGGAAGCAAGACATTCTGAACTAGCTATCAGATATTAACATTTTACAGATGAGAACATTCCACAATTTAAAAAAAAAACATGTTTCCCAATGTCATAACCCTCCTTCTTCCTTCCTTCCTCTCTCTCTCTCTCTTTCTCTCTCTCTCTCTCTTTCCTTCCTTCTTTCCTTTTCTTTTTGATGGAGTTTTGCTCTTGTCACTCAGGCTGGAATGCAATGGCATGGTCTTGATTCACTGCAACCTCTGCCTCCTGGGTTCAAGTGATTCTCCTGCCTCAGCCTTCCATATAACATATAAACTATAACATATTCCTCACCCTTCAACAATAATCTGGAGGTCAAAAGCTAAATTCTTTAACACCAAAGAATCTTTTGACCTTCACATTGGCTTATTGGGTATAGCTGTATTTCCAGAGTCACTCTCTGATTCCTGATACTCCTTTACAAAGTGGCCATCAATGAGCTGAAGAAAGACAGAGTGGAGCATCTGGAACACTGAACAACAGGCTGATTTGACCTCAGAAAGATTGTAAAGGTGGTCTTGTGTTAAATGAGTCACTAAAACCAGCCCACACTTAGTTGGAAAGAGCCAGAAGGAAAGCTTGTCTCTGTTGGTGTGAAAAGGCACACAGAGTCTTCTCATCCATTCACGAAAGGAGGAAAAGAATTTGACCATTGATTCAGGGCAAAGAAAGAGGAAGACCAAGACAATGACGTATTTTCTCCTCATGCCTTTCAAAATGGTATTTTATTTACTCTTCTCTGAAGCAACGTGAAATAAGGGCACCACTTTTCAGAAACACAGGATACTTTATGGTTTCATCCTCACAGCCATTCTTAAAATGGGTACCAATCTCTGTCTTACCTATAAGGAAACCAGGGCTCAGAACAAGAAAGAATTATTTCAAAATCTCCCAGTTAGTCTGAAGCAGGGCAAGAATCACATACAGATGATCTGAGTCCAAAACACAAGCTCTGGTCACTAAATAGAATGAGCTCCTCTGTGCTCTGAGAGCTGGCGAAGACTGAGAATGAAATGGACTTCCTTGCTTTAAATGGAAGGTGATGGGGAAGAAAGAGTTAAAGTGTCACAGAGTTTAACTTAAGGGAAGGTTTCCTCTTCCCTCAGGAAGGAATTGTGGATCATCCTCCAGCTTTGTCTCTAGACCATGTTCTAGTAAACGTTCTCTCCACTTGGCTCCTGATCTTACTGTAATTTCTGAGTGTAGGGTCTTTTCATTCAGAGCACATTATAGTATTCCAGCATGCCCATCATCCATCTGTCCCAGGAGTGTATCTTGAGGGCTTAAATGCTCAGTGTGGTGGAGGAAAGGTTAGCACTAGTTTCCTTCCATGAGGGAATAATTTGCTTATCAAATATGAAATAGAAATGTTTTAGCAGGTTACTTGTTCCTCTGCAGAATGGAACACTGCATAGTATTTCATTACCAGCTAATTTCTTCTGCAAATGAATGACTACTTTCTGAATTTAATTCAACTATGTAAACATTATTGTGAGGAGTCTGCTGCAACAGACCATGCTCTACTAGGAGATACAAAAATGAGTAACTCATAGTCTCTGCCTTTGAGACCTCTCAATTCATTTGAGTAAAGTCAGTAAGTGAGTAGCATTCCATGGATGGGTGTTCTAATAAAGGCGTTTTTGTTCACCCTAGATGTCATTGAAGAATATTAGCAAGTCCTAAATTAGCTGATTTTTAAATAATAGAGTCTTTTACATATGTAGCTATTTTTCATGTACTGCATGTAATTTTGTTTGGTATCTATATGGAAATGCCTCATGTTAGCTTTGATACTGGTCACAGTTCTTTCCTGAGGACAGAATGGCATAGAACTTTTAATAATAATGCCAGCATTTGTTGGGTATTTATTATGTGCCAGATGTTAGAGTTCTTCTAGTTGCGAGTCTTTGCCCAGTGAATGTTATGTACTACTGTGGAGCTTTATTCTCCAAGCAACACAGATGATAAATATAGCTATTACTCCAATTTTGCAGATAAAGAAACTGAGACTCAGAAAGCTTATTAACATGCCCAAAGTCACACAAAGAGAACTATGGATCCATTTGACTTTTTCTAAGCTTATTTTTAAACTTTATTAAAACTAATCCAGAGATGTTAGTTTTGCATCCCTTTGAGTGTCATCTTTCTGGCATCTGTAACAAAATCCTTGAACGTTCAGCAAGTTCTCTATCCTGTAGGTGGCATAAACTCAACCCATTCCCCAGGTCAGTGTGAGCCCTGCCAATTTTTCAGCTTAGGGCTCCCTGATAATTCTTCTTTCCACAAAGTTGTTCCTTGCCCAGCTTCATGGAATTTGGAGCCGTTTATCTCCTCTGGTACTTCGCTCCACAAATTTGAGCTACCTCTACTTCTGCCCCTAATGGTCTCTTCATCCTCAACTCAGAGTGCCAAGCTGTTTCGATCTTTGTTGTATGCCCCACAGTTCATAGATTGTCTCTAAGCAAAAAGCCAGAATAATTGTGGGGGTTGCCCTATTTGCTTCTCTTTGGGGGTCTCATTCATGCTCTGTCTGCTGTCCTGTACCAGAAAATTGTTGTCAAATATTTAATTATGTTTTCTAGTCATTTGTGATAAGAAAGTATCCTGCTAGCAGCAGACATTCTCCCAAGATGTAACAATGTTCATGGTGTTTTAAGTGGAAAAAAAATCACACTTTAATGGAACATATACAGTTTATGCTTATTATGGAAAAATATATTAATATTCTATTGAATGGATCTAAAAATACAGACATAAAATGTTTGAGGTGCATGATATCCCAATTACCATGATTTTATCACTACACATTATATACATGTATCAAAATATCACATGTACTCCATAATATGTACAACTATTATTTATCAATTTAAAAATGTCAATAGTAGTTTCTGGGTGGGTAAGATTGTTGCCATTTTTTTCTTTTTGTTTCTGATAGGAAACCTACATTGCTTAGATAACACAAAAATGAAAGCTTCAGGAAAAATTAAATGAAAAAATATATAGTCCTTAAAAGCAGAATTATAGCTAAAATATGGCATCTATATTCATCATTAGAGTTGAGTGATGTCAGTCAGAATCAGAGCTATCCTAATAGAAAACTTAATGGTACTATTTAAACATTCAAAGATCAATCACTGCTATTTTACTTAACTCCAATTTCTCTCTATCTCAGACTAAAAAAAAATGTATCCAAGGTGTTTCTTAATTGTTCCCAATAATTTCCCCAAATTGTAGCAATGCCTTCACTTTACAAAGGGTTTCTGCTTAAAGTTTTTCTTAACACCTTTGTCCCTCTGAGCTGTGTTGGTAATTTGTTTAAAAATTGCTCTTTTATTTTTCTCTCACTCTGGTCTGTTTTATCCTGAGAGGAAGAAGGAAGTTGACATTTACCACTATGGATCCAGCACTGTGTTCTCATTCATATACTTGATTTTATTTGGTTTTCAAAATAATCCTGCAAAGTATTTTGAATTCACTTTAGGTTGATAAGTGGGGAAATAGTCTGAAAAGACAAAAGCACTTGCCCAAGATTATAAAACTAGTAAGCAACAAATCTAGAATTGAACTCTGGAATCTAGATGTATTTTCCAATTTCTTGGAAGACTATTATTTAGGAATAAAGGGAGGAAATCACCCTCCCTTTATGTCCTCTCCTCAATTTCCATCAAAGTTTTATAATATGCAAATTAGTTCTCAAAAAAATATGGCTCTGTCCTCTTCCAACCAAGTGCCTGGGCACAACTCTGCATAGTATATATACCAAAATAGTCTCTGAGCATATATATGCAGATTTGTGAGGTCATTTTCACTTCAATTATCATCTTCTCTCTACTTCCATAACACTCAGTTAATTCATTTATATATTCTTTCTTCTAACTGATATGCCTGGGACCCAGGTTATGTAGTAATAAGTAAGACTCGATTTCTACTTTCAAGGTGCTCAGAGTCTAATGTGAACACACATGCACATAGTGTAGTAAGTATAATGTTAGAAGTAACCATGGAGTCCTATAGATGCATAAAGAAAGGGCTTTTTATTAATTTGGAGAGGAGAGGAGATCAGTAATGGCTTCTTGGAGAATATCGTAACTGAGTCAAATATTGAAAGTGATGTAAAAGACAGGTGGGTAACATAGGAAAGAGGATTCAGGTGTTGGGAATTTTACACAAAAATTACTTGTAAGCATGGAAGAACACAGTGTAAGTGAAAACTCATGAACATTAAAAGCTAGTTGAAGAACAAGTAAGATGGTGCAATGGTGAGAAGGAGGATGGAGACTTAGACACGATTCAGATCTTAGGATGGAAAGTTTACATCTTAAACTAAAGATTGAGTCATCATTGAAGATTTTCAGGAAACAAATGATGTAATCAGATCTCCTCTTAGTGAAATTATGTAGGATACCAATATAAAGAATATTCCCATATTTTACTACAAGTATTCCAAAAGATAAGGAATACTTCTTAAATCATTCTATAAAGGCAGTATCACCCTAATAACAAAACCAGGAAAGGATATAACAAAAATAGAAAACTTCAGATCAGTATCTCTGATGAACATAGATGCAAAAATCCTCAACAAAGTGCTAGCTAACTGAGTCCAACAGCATATCAAAAAGCCAACACACCATGATCAAGTGGGTTTCATACCAGGAATGCAGGGATGGTCAAATATTTGCAAGCCAATAAATGCGATACATCACATAAACAGAATTAAAAGCAAAATTCATCTTAATAGATGCATAAAAAGGCATTTGACAAAATTTAACATACCTTTATAATTAAAACCCTCAGCAAAATCAACATAGAAGGGACATGCCTTAAGGTAATAAAAGCCATCTATGACAAACCCACAGCCAACATTAAACTGAACAGGAAAACGGTGAAAGCATTCCCCCTGAGAACTGGAACAAGACAAGAATACCCATTTTCACCACTTCTTTTTAACATAGTACTAGAAGTCCTAGCCAGAGAAATTAGATAAGAAAAAGAAATAAAGGGCATCCAAATCAGTAAAAAGGAAGTCAAACTACTGCTGTTCACTGATGATATGAATGATATGATCATATACCTAGAAAACCCTAAAGACTCATCCACAGAATTCCTAGATTTGATAAATGGATTCAGCAAAGTTCCAGGATACAAAAATCAGTGTACACATATCAGTAGCACTGCTATATGACAACAACCAAGCTGAGAATAAATCAAGTACTCAACCCTTTTTATAACAGCTGCAAAACAATAAAATAAAATATTTAGGAATATACTTTACCAAGGATGAGAAAGAGCTCTGCAAGGAAAACTACGAAACACTGCTGAAAGAAATCATCAATGACACAAACAAATGGAAACACATCCCATGCTCATGGATGAGTAGAATCAAAATTGTGAAAATGACCATACTGCCAAAAACAGTCTATAAATTCAATGCAATTCCCATCAAAACACCATCATCATTCTTCACAGAACTAGAAAAAAAATACTAAAATCATATGGAACCAACACATAGCCAAAGCCTGACTAAGCAAAAAGAACAAATCTGAAGGCATCACATTAACTGACTTCAAACTATACTACAAGGCTATTGTTACCAGAAGAGCATGGTACTGGTATAAAAATAAGCAGGTAAACCAATGGAACAGAATTGAAAACCCTGAAATAAAGCCAATTACTCAGAGCCAACTGATCTTCGACAAAGCAAACAAAAACATAAAGTAAGGAAAAGACACCCTATTCAACAAATGGTGCTGGGATAATTGGCAAGCCACATGTAGAAGAATGAAGCTGGATCCTCATCTCTCACCTTATGCACAAATCAACTAAAGATGAATCAAATACTTAAATCTAAGACCTGAAACTATAAAAATTCTATAAGATAACATTGGAAACACTCTTCTAGACATTAGCTTAGGCAAAGAGTACATGACCAAGAACCCAAAAGCAAATGCAACAAACAATAACAAAAATAGATGGGATCTAATTAAACAGAAAACCTTCTGCACAACAGAGGAAATAAACAGCAGGGTAAAAAGACAACCTATAGAGTGGGAGAAAATATTCACAAACTATGCATCTGACAAGAGACTAATATCCAGAATCTACAAGGAACTCATACAAATCAGCAAGAAAAAACAAATAATCCCATCGAAAGTGGGCAAAGGACATGAACAAACAGTTCTCAAAAGAAGGTATACAAATGGCCAACCAGCATATGAAAAAATATTTAACATCACTAATTATCAGGGAAATGTAAATTAAAACCACAATGAGATACCACCTTACTCCTATAAGAATAACCATAATTAAAAAATTGAAAAATAACAGATGATGGTATTGATATGATGAAAAGGGAACACTTACATGGCTGAGGGGAATTTGAACTGGTACAACCACTATGGGAAACAGCATGGAGATTCAAAGTAGAACTACTATTTGATCCAGCAATCCCATATATATATAGCATTCGTGTATGTATCATGGAATACTACACAACCATAAAAATGAATGAAATAATGGCATTCACAGCAACCTGAATGGAGTTGGAGACCATTATTCTAAGTGAAATAACTCAAGAATGGAAAACCAAGCACCATATATGCTCACTTATAAGTGGGAGCTAAGCTATGAGGATGCAAAGGCATAAGAATGATATAATGGACTTTGAGGACTTTGGGGGAAGGGTGGAAGTGGTGTGAGGGATAAAAGACTACACACTGGGCACAGTGTACACTGCTCACTACTCAGATGATAGGTGCACCAAAATCTCAGAATCACCACTAAAGAACTTTTCCATGCAACCAAACACCACCTTCTCCCCCAAAACTATTGACATGAAAAGAAAAAGCCTAAACAACAACAAAATATCCTCACTTTTTTTTTTTTTTTTTTGAGATGGAATCTCACTCTGTCACACAGGCTGGAGTGTTATTGTGCAATCTCGGCTCACTGCAACCTCCACCTCCTGGGTTCAAGTGACTCTCCTGCCTCAGCCTCCTGAGTAGCTGGGATTATAGTTGTGCACCACCATGCCCGTCTAATTTTTGTATTTTTAGTAGAGGCAGGGTTTCGCCATGTTGGTCAGGCTGGTCTCAAACTCCTGATTTCATGATCCACCCGCCTTGGCCTCCCAAAGTGTTGGGATAACAAGCATAAGCCACCAGGCCCGGCCCTTCATGCATTTTTGAGGGCGTAGTTCAATCCACAGTAGAAGACATCAAGAAGGAGGAACTTGTAAACAGTGTAATATTCCATTAAAAGGGCAAGTATATAAGGACTGGGAAATGTCTGTTGTGTTTGGTAACAGTGGTGCCATTAGGACTTTAAGAAAACTAATTTGAATGGAGCAGGTTACTACTGGGGCACCGAGAACACTGTGACAGTCTGCACTTGGCAGAGCCCAATCTAATGAAGAAACCAAGCAAAGAGTTCGCGAAAGGCATCACACTTTGCATTTGAGGGTCATAGAAAGCTTCCTGGAAGAGGCGACAATGGAAATAGGTTTTAAAGCAAAAATAAGTCATTCAAAAGGGAGGGAGAATCATACCAACCTAGAAGAACGGGGTGGTCAAAGGCAAAGAGGATGGAGAACCTGGGCATGGTGGCTCACACCTGTAATTCTAGCACTTTGGGACGCCAAGGCAGACAGATTGCTTGAATTCAAGAGTTCAAGACTAGCCAAGCCAAAATGGTAAAACCCTGTCTGTACAAAAAATACAAAAACTAGCCAGGGGTGATGGCACACACCTGTGAACCCAGGTACTCTGGAGGCTGAGGTAGGAGAATGACTTGAGCCCGGCAGGAATAGGTTGTAATGAGCCGAGATTGCACCCCTGCACTCCAGCCTGGGCAACAGAGCAAGACCCTGTCTGAAAAAAAAAGGTGGGGGCGGGGACAGATAAACCACAGTTTGTGAAGAGCCATAAAATAATTCAGCATGACTAAAGAGCAGAGAGAGGAGTCAGTAGAGAGCAGAAGGTAAGGTAGAAAAAGATTAATCCGGAGAAGGCATGAGCAACCAGGATTCAAATGCAGGACTTAAGAATTCTGCCTTCCCACTGCTATGCTTCTCAGCATTTCTTAGTCCTGGCCCAATTTAGGAAACCATTTTATGGGGGTCCCATTAGGTTCAGCTTTCAGTTGCTAGAAAAGCGTGGACTGACATATGCCACAAAGCCGTCAGAAAATGACTTTCTGTCAACATTCATCTCCACTCCACGCTCCCCACCCGCTCAACATTAACAAGAAAATGAGAATGCCTGCCCAGCTGTCCTGTTGGATGTCACTGGGTAAATTATCTTTTATTAAGAATCTGTAATTGTTCTTCACTGAGCTGTGACCTAAATTAAGCGGTGCTGAAGAGTGAGCCCCAGCCAACAGGATTTCCCTGAGAACACGATGAAGTTCCTGTATCAATTTGATTCATTAACTAGAAAGAGAGAACAAGCAGCCAGCTTTTTTTTTTTTCTGCCCCCATTCTTTAGTGAATCATTTGTTAGTTTGACCAGAATTTTTCTGGGATCCAGTCTACGATTCTGTAAGAAAAAGAGACAGCAAAACTCATTCAAATACTTCTTGTGACATTAATTCCAAGGCAGAAACCAAATTACATTAAGTGGATCTGATTGTCTTGCTATTAAAGACCTTAGATTTACTCACTGAGTATTTTCAGCCTGAGGAGAAGAAATGCTCTCAATCTAGATAGGGTGTTTGGTGACTTGGGATAAAATGAATAAGAGCCAACTTGGCTCACAAGTGGATTTAAAAACAGGAAGAAAGTGAGAGAAAGAAAAAAAAAAAGAAAAAGGCAAATAAAATACAAACCTAGTACAAGCTTCCAGTGAAAATTCGCATGTTATAGTTGTGATAAAGCTTATAAAAAGGAAGAGAACCAACATAAATGCTCATATGTCTAAGAATGCCTTTAATTATGACAGCCCAGTTGAGGTCCAGGGAGGTCAAGTAATTTACCTAAGGACACAGTTTCTAGAGAACTGAATCAAAATTTAAAGCTACATCTTCTGACTTAAAGTCCAATGTTCCTTTACCCTAACAGTAATTTTTGAATTTTGACAGTGTGAACTGCTGACCAGTGATCAATAATATCTTGGAATCTCATAGGCTGATACCTGCACAGGTAGAAAGCAAACAGCCCTCAACTCGAGTATCATTCCTCAGTTTTTGACAGCAATCCCCAGAAAAGATTCATTTCATGGCTCCATCTCCTGCTTCCCTGTCTGGAACCACATGATGGTTCAGGTTTTACTGTTTAGGCATTTCATGCTTCCTTATGTGAGAAGTACAAAAGCACCTGGAATAGAGAGGACAGTCTACAACATACCCCCCTGAAGCTCAGTCTTTAGTCAGGAGGCTAAGAGACGTACAGATTCTGATATTAACGTATAGTGACAGCATGCTTTCACTGGTATCATCTCAATGGAGTCTCACAGCAAATTTGTAAGGTAGTCTGAACAGGTGACATTATCCCTATTGTATACGTGAAGAAACTGAGGTTTAATGGGTTGAGTCACTGGTCCAGGGTCACAAAGATAGTGAGTAGCAGAACCTAACGTGAAGCCCAAAGTATGTGGCTCTGCATTAGTATTTTTCACAGCCCACTGTAATGACTGTCAGGTTGCTTTTAAGATTATGAAAGTCCTGGCCGGGCGCGGTGGCTCAAGCCTGTAATCCCAGCACTTTGGGAGGCCGAGACGGGCGGATCACGAGGTCAGGAGATCGAGACCATCCTGGCTAACATGGTGAAACCCCGTCTCTACTAAAAATTGCAAAAAACTAGCTGGGCGAGGTGGCAGGCGCCTGTAGTCCCAGCTACGCCGGAGGCTGAGGCAGGAGAATGGCGTAAACCCAAGAGGAGGAGGAGCTTGCAGTGAGCTGAGATCCGGCCACTGCACTCCAGCCTGGGTGACAGAGCCAGACTCCGTCTCAAAAAAAAAAAAAAAAAGATTATGAAAGTCCTATAATGAATTATGATTCAGATTGAGACCTTGGAGTCTGAAGATGGAACTACTTGGGAAGAAGCATCACAGTATCCTAGAAGAGTTCCCTCCATGAAGCAGATTTGGGGTCTCATTCCATTTCTGTACTTGCATTAATGGACCATGTTAGAAAAGTCATTTAATGCATTTGGACCCCAGCTTCCAAATCTATACAAAGGAAGGTATAATTGGAGAGACCAGCATTGCCTTAAACCCTGAGATAGCTTGATGGCCCATTGGGTGTATTCACAAGCACTGCCCCAATTGACCCTTACACCAACTCTATAAATGAAAGGCATTAATTCTTCTCAATCCATAGATGAGGCAACTATGAAGTGTTATTTTTAATCCTCATTTTTTAAGGAGAAAAACTGAGCTTGAGCACATTAAAATATTTTGCCCAAAGTCAATATGGTATATCTTGACCTTGGAATTGGAGAAAAATCTTCTGTCACAAGAGCAGGAGCCACAAACTCAAATACTTTTAGGGTTATGTTACCAATTGTGGAACACATGTGCACGAAATGAGCTGAATATGATGCCAAATGGCCTGGTATTGGAGAGGCAATAGGGAGTGGTGGGGCCTGTAGCAAATTGGAGGAAACATGGCTCAATTAAAAGAGAGTGGCAGCAACTCAACTCCAGCCAATTTTTGCCATATAATATTAAGCCCAGGGATTTTAGAACTTTAGCGAGAAAAATAGAGGCTAGATATGTATATTCTTGTTAAAAATTGCCTCAATTAGAAGATATTGGCAAGTAATTCAAATGAAATACATTTTTGTATTATCACTATACTGGTCCACATAACAAGGGGACAGTTTGCTTCCTGCTCTCACAAAGTGTTTCAGATTAAGTTATGACCACTTAAGTATGCAAAGACAAAACAGTGTATCAGTAATGCAGTGTTTGTGAGCATGTACTTCAGAAACAAATGATCTGGGTTCAAATCCTAGTGTTGACATTAGGTAGTTTAATAACCTTGGACAAGTCACTTGACTTCTCTATACCTCACTTTCCCTGTCTGTAAAATGGAAGTAATAAGAGTACTTACCTCTTTCAGTGGTTGTGACTATCAAATGAATTGACGTAGGTAAAACACTTAGAACAGTTCCCGACACACAGTAACAGTCATGTAAACACCAACGCTTATGAAAGCTCTCATCCCAGGATAAGCATCTCCTAGAAAACTTCTTTGTTCATGTACCAGCTTAATCATATTTATTCTGCAGTTGATGTTTATGCCACATGTTCTTTCTGGGTAGAGAAGCCTGAAGTTATTTTGTTTATCCTGACCTTGGAAAAGACAAAGCAGCTCCTGTCCCCAGGGATCTAAATATTTCACTGGGATTGATCGCCCAGTGTCCCCAAAACCTCGGCCAGCGTTTCTCTATTCACAGCTGCACTGAAGAGCTTCCTTCCTGGCTTGTGTCTCCAAAAGGGGATACGATGGCAAGGTCTGTAAGAGGAAGGAAAGGGGACCTTTTTAATTAGCTTTCTCTTTTGAATGACGCCATCACAGATCTGATTCATTTCCATGAATTGAAAAAAAAAAAAAAAAAAAGCAGGGTAGGTGGTCAGCACTCTGTAAGGAATGAATGAAACTGTCAGGAGAGCACAGATTAGAGGAAAGCTGAAGTTGGAGAAAACAGCCATGTGAACTTGGCCATCCACCATGACCCACGTTTAGGCCAGGAGATGATGTCAAAATCTAAATTTAAAATGGAGGTGGCAAAAGGTTTGCTTCCATGGTTGGCAAGGAGAGGCCAAAAGACAGATGGAAATGTTGGTCTGATTCTCAGTGTCGTAGAACGTACCAAATGGGCTATCTGGAAACTTTTATGAAAGGGTCTCCTGTTTGCAGATCTATTTCTCTGATATTCCACAGGAAGATTTTCTGCCTTCACGTCACGTTATGGTGTGTGTGTGTGTGCGCGTGCGCACATAATAGATTTACGTGAAAGTTCACAAGCCTGAGGCAGCCTACTAATTGAATGGCATGGTCTTTCCTGCAGACATTTACTCGATGACAAACCAATGTGCCTTTTTGGAGACTGAAGAACAGGACTCACATCTATGGAATCTGGAGACAGCACCATTTCTCCAGTAGTTTTCATGTCATAGGCTCAGTATTAATGTCCTTACTACATTACCTCATCTTTCCTCATGTCAGTCCTTGGAAGTAAATATTAATTCTACGTGATAGACGGAGAAACAGGCCCATAGAAGTCTACTAACTTGCCATAGCTACATAGCTACTGAGTGGGATTTTAGTTAGTTCTGACTTCTTCAAAAGCCTATGCTCTTTTTACTGCCCCCATGCGACCTTCAAAAGAATTACTTGATAAACAAGAGGTTTTTGCAAACAAGACCATTAACCATTCTCCAAACCATCACTTCCCTCCATGCCATTGAGTTTCTTTACTTCTGCTAGGAAACTTCTACCATCGTTTTAAGACCTAATTCAAAAACCCTGTCCTCAGTGAAGGTTTCACTGATCTACCATTCCCTCAGTCAGATACCATTTTTGTCATTTCTGGAATGTCACAGCCCATAGTATAGGGCTCAGCTATGTCAGTGATTATACCAAATAATGTGTAGGAATGGTTTTCTGAAATTTGATGAATCTCATTATGTCTAGACCAAGTCATGCTCATCATCGACGTCCAGTCTAGTGCCTGACTCATGGTGTCAACAAACCTATCTTGTATGTATGTATTTGTAGAAACAAGAAAAGAAGGAAGGAAGGAAAAATGAAAGGAAGGGAGGGAGGGAGAGAGGCAGCAGGCATACAGATATGATTTCATTTTCATAAGCAAAAGAGACTTAAGTAAGAATCATTACTCTTTTTACTGAAGTAAAAAGTCTTTTAGATTTTGATTCAACAAATTGATTCCTGGTCTACGCTCCACAACTATATAATGGCTCCTACAGAGCATGTGTGTATGTATGTATGTATGTATGGACCTCAGTTTCCCTCAACTGAGCAGAATACATTGCTTGTCTCCAAATGTTCATTAAATATCCTGCAAAGCCTTGCACTTATTGGTTCTGCTAACATTTTGTTGTATTCTGGCTAAAGTTAACTCAACTCTGGCAGCAAGGAAACCAACTCAGATGGGAGCAGATGGCTTTCATATACGTTATTTGCTCTGTTGTCAGTTTGTATTTTTGCTGTTTGTATTTGTTTAGTCCTAAAGCCTTCCCCAACCCCACTTGAAAAAAAAAAATATTTCTGTCTGGGCCAACAGGTGTCACTGTTGAGCAATACAAATATGCCCCCCACACACCCCCCAACTTTTTGGTGCTGAAAGCCCTGGCTGCTTACAAGGTGCACCCTCTGCTCAGTCCTGATATTATCAAGTGAGTGAAATCTATAGTCACTGTGTCAGTTGCCTGAGCAGACCTTCAAGGAGCACCAGTATATATTTTTCTTAATGATCTAATTTCTCAGTGCAACTGTAGACCTTACTACCCAAAAAAGAGGCAACAAGGAAGAAGAAACTAGAACTGTTTCCATTTGCAAGAGGCAGCATTAGTGGAGGAGCTTTGTTGCTCCATTTAGAATGTCTAAGCTTTGGTGCTTGCACTACCCCAGCCAGTTGCCACTGGTATAATTGGCTCAAGCCAGAGGAGCCCCCAGAGCAAGTTGGCACAGGAGTGAGAAAGGTTGCAGATCACCAAAAAGACCAGATGATTAGTTTAGGCCACAGATCTTTCAGGACACCCAGAGCTATTCAGGAAGAATTTTAAAGGGAATGTATTCACAGAAAATAAGTGGGGATAGAGCAAAAGCAATGTGTCAATTGCTACCTGTTTATTACTCTCAGGCTGATGTGGCCGGGGAGATGTGGAATTGTGTAGAATGGAATGCGATGGAATATGAAATGGTATAGAATACACTATAGGAATGCAAACAGAATGAAATCAAATGAAATGGACCAGAATAGACCAGAACATAAAACAGATTATTGTGTCAAAATGATGAAATGAAATACAGAATGCAATAGAATTAGATGGACTTTTTCATTAAATGCTTTGAGACATATAGAGATGTGTTTAACTGGCTTGAAAGTAATTAGTAAATTCAGAAAATTGTCATTATATTTCCAGGCCAGATGATTTAGCTACACAGGGACCTGAAAGTCTGGTGCTTTTCTTGAGTTTATTCTACTTTAAAATTAGTACAAGTGGTCACCTGTCATGGCCCACAACTGGCACTCCGTTGTCACAACCAACATTTATTGCCTCTTTGCTGGAGCCTTTGTATGTATTATTTCATTCAATTATTCTATCAGTCAAATGGCAGAGGTCCTATTTTGATCTCCATTTTATAGATGGGGAAATAGAGCCACCAAAAGGTTAAGATACTTGCCCAAGACCACACAGGTGGAAAGTAGTGGAATCAGAATTCAAACATCAGGCAGTTTGGCTTGAGCTCCTACATGCTAACTCCCCACACACACTGCCTCTCATCATGCCAGGGACTCATAGCCTATGACACTTAAATGTAGAAATATTAAGATCTGCGTATTCTGTTTTAGCCACAAAATATTACCTGTAAAAAGGCTGGAAAGCTTGGCAGAAGCACTGCTCTGATACAGAAACGATAAAACAGCAGCACTTAACTCTTCTGCCATACTCAACACAACCAACACCACACCAGTCCTTCTATTTTTAAACAAGGTTTCACTGGGGGCTCCTCGATCCTATTTTTTTTTTGGAGACGGAGTCTTGCTCTGTCGCCTGGGCTGGAGTGCAGTGGCCGGATCTCTCCCGGGTTTACGCCATTCTCCTGCCTCAGCCTCCCCAGTAGCTGGGACTACAGGCGCCCGCCATCTTGCCTGGCTAGTTTTTTGTATTTTTTAGTAGAGACGGGGTTTCACCATGTTAGCCAGGATGGTCTCGATCTCCTGACCTCGTGATCCTTCCGTCTCGGCCTCCCAAAGTGCTGGGATTACAGGCTTGAGCCACCACGCCCGGCCCCCTGATCCTATTAAACATTCCTAATCCTGATACTTATTTGCTCAGCAAACATCTCCTAAGGGTCTGCAGTGAGTGCAGGCAGTCCTATCATTCATTTACTCATGTAACATTTGAACACCTATTCTTTCTCCTTAGATTTCTTTTGTCTCTCTCTCTCTTTTTTTTTTTTTGAGATGGACTGTCACTCTGTCACCCAGACTGGAGTGCAATGGCGCGATCTCAGCTCATTGCACCCTCCTCCTCCTGGGTTCAAGCGATTCTCCTGCCTCAGCCTCCTGAGTAGCTGGGACTACAGCCATGCACCACCATGCCCGGCTAATTTTTGTATTTTTAGTAGAGACGAGGTTTGCCATATTGACCAGGCTAGTCTTGAACTTCTGACCTCAGGTGATCCACCTACCTCGGCTTCCCAAAGTGCTGGGATTACAGGCGTGAGCCACTGCACCCGGCCCTCCTCTTAGGTTTCTAAGAAAGTGGATTCAGTTATTGTAAAAAGATTCTCAGCAATAATTTTTAAAAAGACAATGAGAGAAAAATATAGAATTAATAATTAAGTAACTAGAATCTCCCCTGAGATCCTAGAATGCCCATTTTTTAAAATGCCCCACTGAGGCTACTGATAGCTGCCTTCCTTAAGTGTTTACTACTTGAGAGAGGCTGTACAGTCTGTTCACTGAGAGAGATTACCTGAGCTCAAACCCTGGCTCTAACACTAAATAGCCTTGTCTCCTTGTGTGAGCTACTAAAGCACTCTGTACCTCAGTTTCCTCATCTATTAGATGGGGATAATAGTATAGCTTGAAAGATAAAACAAGTTAATGTACCTGAAGCACTTTACAGCTTGATACAAATAAGAATTTCATAAGGTCAGTTATTATTATTTTCCAGGCCTTGCATCATTTACTTAGCAGGCATTATCTCTCTCTTTTTTTTTTTTAAACACTGAGTAACATGGAGTTTTTAAAAAATAAACTTATTTTTAGAGAATATTTAGATTCACAGCAAAATTGATCAGAAGTTACAGTATTCCAAAATAACCCCTGCCTCCATTCATGCATAGCCTCCCTCATTCTCAACATCCCCTACCAGAGTGGTGCATTGGTTGCAGTCAATGAATCTATATTGACACATCATTATCACCCAAAGTCCATGGTTTACGTTAGGTTTCACTCTTGTTGTACACTCTGTGGGTTTGGACAAATGTGTAATGATATGTACCCTTATTATAGTAGCATACAGAATAGTTTCACTGCCATGAAAATCCTGGCGTGCTCCAAGTATTTATCCCTCTCTCTCCCCAAGCACTAGCAATCCCTGATCTTTTTTACTGTCTCTATAGTTTTGCTTTTTTAAGATTGTAACATAGTTGGAATCGTAGGGTATGTAGCCTTTTCCTATTCAGATTGGTTACTTTCACTTAGTAATATGCATTTAAGATACCTCCATGCTTTTTCATGAGGCTTTATAGCTCACTTCTTTTTTAGTGCTGTATAGTATTCCACTGTCCACCATACCACAGTTTATTTATCCATTCACCTACTAAAGGACATTTTCGTTGCTTTCAAGTTTTGGCGATTATGGTTAAAACTGCTATAAACATCCATGTGCAGGTTTTTGTTTGCACATACCTTTTCATCTCCTTTGGGCAAATACCAAGGAGCATGATTGCTGGATTGTATGGCAAGTATATATTTAGTTTAATAAGACAATGCCAAACTGCCCTTTAAAGTGGCTGTACCATTTTGCATCCCCACCAGCAACAAATGAGAGTTTCTGTTGCTCCACATCCTTGCCGGCATTGGTGTTGTCAGTGTTCTGCATTTTGGCCATTCTAATAGGTGTGTGGTGGTATCTTATTGTTGTTTTAATTTGCACTTATCTGATGACATATGATATGGTGCATCATTTCACATGCTTATTTGCTATCTCACATCATTTCACATGCTTGTTTGCTATCTCGCATCATTTCACATGCTTATTTGCTATCTCATATCTTCTTTTGTGCAGTGTCTATTAAGGTTGCAGGTCCATTTACAAGTAGGATTGCTGGTTGTCTTATTGTTGAGTTCTTTGCATATTGTGAATAGTAGTTCTTTGTCAGATGTGTGTTTTGCAAATATTTTCTTCCAGTCTGACTTTTCTGCAAATTCCTTGACATTGCCTTTCACGGGGAAGACATTGTTAATGTTGATGAAGTCCAGTTTGTTAATTATTTATTTCACAGTTTGTACCTTTGGTGTTGCATATAAAAAATGACCACTATACCCAAGGTCATCTAAGTTTTCTTTATGTTATCTTCTAGGTGTTTTATACTTTTATATTTTAATATAGGTTTATGTTCATTTTGAGTTAATTTTTGTGAAGGGTATAAGGTCTATGTCTAGATTGAGTTATTGCATGTGAATGTTCGGTTGTTCCAGCACCATTTGTTGAAAAGACTATCTTTGCTCCATTGTAGTGCCTTTGCTCATTTGTTGATTATCAGTTGACTATATTTATGTAGGTCTACTTCTAGGCCCTCTATTCTATTCCACCTATCTATTTGCCTATTATTTTACTTATATCATGCAGTCTTTGTAGTAAGTTTTGAAGTTCAGTAGTAATAGTCCTGCAACTCCATTCTTCTTCGGTATGGCTATTCTGTGTATTTTGCCACTCCATATAAACTTTAGCATTAGTTTGTGGATATCTACAGAATAATTTTTTGAGATTTGGAATGGGATTGCATTGCATCTATAGATCAAGTTGAGAAGAACTGACATCTTGACAATATTGAGTCTTCTTATCCATGAACATGGAATCTCTCTCCATTTATTTAGTTCTTCTTTGATTTCTTTCATTAGAGTTTTGTAGTTTTTCTCATATAGATCTTGTACATATTTTGTTAAGTTTATACATAAGCATTTCATTTTGGGGGTACTGATGTAAATAGTTTTGTTTTTAATTTCAAATCCCTCTTGTTCATTGCTTGTATATATGAAAATAAATGACCTTTGTATATAAATCTCACATCCTGAAATCTTGCTATAATCATTTACCAGTTTCAGGATTTTTTGTTGTTGATTATTTTGAGTTTTCTGCATAGACAGTCATGCCATCTGCAAACAAAGACAGTTTCTTTTCTTATTAATATAACTTTTTTTGCTTATTGCACTAGCTAGGACTTCAAATATGATGTTGAAAAGGAGTGGTGAGAGCATACATCTTTGCCTTCTTCTTATTCTTACTGGGAAGGCTTCTAGTTTTTCACCATTAAGTATGATTTTAGTTGTAGGTTTTTAGAGATATTCTTTATCAAGTTGAGGAAGTTACCTTCTATTTCTAATTTACTGAGCATTTTCATTGTGAATGGGTGATGGATTCTGTTGAAATTTTTTTCTACATCTACCAATATAATAATGTGGTTTTTTTCTTGAGTTTGCTAATGTGATGGATCACATGAATTGATTTTCAGATGTTCAGCGTGGCTTGTCTACCTGAGATAATTCCAATTAGTCATGGCATGTAATAATTTTCATACATTGTTGAATTCAGTTTGCTAATACTTTGTTGAGGATTTTCCATCTAATTCATCAGATACTGAACTCGGATGCGTCTGTGCCTCTGGACTGTGAACTTCATGCCTGCTTCTCAGGTTTCTTCCGCTCCCCCTTTATGTGGGACAGGATGGCTGAAGTAGGTTGGAGTTGGGTATTTCTCTTCCATTTGGAAGGCTGGAGCTTGCTGGAGTTGAATATTTCTTTTTCTCAGGTCAGTTAGGCTCTGATAAAACCCTAGTGGGTTAGGCTCTGGTTTGATAGTTTCCCCTGAGGGCAGACCCTGTTTTTGTTTTTTTGTTTTTTTGTTTTTTGTTTTTTGTTTTTGTTTTTGTTTTAAGAATGCATTGCTGTATTTCAAAATGCTTCCTTTTTTTCTCCTCTTGCCAAAGCGTGAGGAAATTTTTCTCAGATATTCAATGTGAGAATGTATTAGAGCTCCCAGAGGTAAAACTCATAAAAGTATGGTAACCCCTATTTCTGGACCATCTGGGAGTTTTTATCTCTCAGACTTGTTGACCCTGAGCCTCCAGAAATAAATCAATTTATAGTTCAGGTTTTCCTACCCTGGCACTGGTTCCAATAGATGTTTCAGCCCATAGGTTTCTGCTCCAGTAAGTTGTGATTCTCTTTATCTGGCTATCTGTCTCTTCAATTCTGGGGGCAGTAGTTTCCCTTGTGACCTTCCTTCTCTTATGTATCTAAGAAGAGGTGTTGATTTTTTCCACTTCTTCAGATATTTACTTGTTTTTAGGATGCAGTGGGGACCTCCAAGCTCCCTCTATGTCAGACTAGAAACAAGAAGTCCCTGACATTTTTAATCATGATAACCATCCTATGAAATAGAAGTAGATGTTTGTATAATTTCTACCAGTTTACAGGTATGAAAAATCAGGTACCAAGTAATTAAGTAATCAGCCCAAAGTCTCGAAGTTAGTAGGTAATAGAATTGAGTTTCAAATCCAAGCCAGTCCAACTCAAAAGCCAGGACTCTTAACCATTATGCAATAATATCTCCTTTTCACACTGTTGGGAGGTCTGATAGAGTATGGGGAAGAACATCCAGAAGTTGGGCAGAAATGAAGGGTTTCAAGTGGTCCTGAAAGAAGGAGGGTTATGAAAACAGGAGAGGAGTACATGGGTAGAAAGTGGTGAACTTCAGGCAGAAAAATATAAAAACCACTAGGCCATCAAAGAAATGTGCCAGCTCTTCCTGGAAATAGCTCATAGCTTCCTGAGGGCCCCACCCAGAAAACCACATTTAACTTCCTCCTCTACTTAATCTATACCTGCTGTTGCCTCCTGTCTTTCTCCTACCACAACTCAATTTAGCCTTTTCTGATTTACCAACTACAGCCATGCCTACATGACAACTAGATACTAAGGAAGATCATAGAAATTAGTGCTTCCAGAAAGGCCCTGCAATATTCGGCCTATCTAATGTGATACCACCCTGGTCCAAGCCACTGTCTTCTCATTCCTGGTCTCTCTACTCATTTCCTAGCTAGTTCTCCTTCATTTACACTACTCCTCCCCAATCTGTTATCCAACCTATAGACAAAGTGAGCTTCCAAAGCATACATCTATTTGTCTCACTGCATTATATAATGTAATGCCTGCTTTTAATCATTCTTAGATAACATCCAAATCCTTAACAAGAAACATCTTGTGCAAGGTCTTTGTGGGGAGAGGGGATGTAGTTAGCAGGAGAGTAGAAAACAAAAGGGACAGTGGAGGATATGAAATTGGAAAGTTACAGGGTCTAGCATCTTTCAACATTAGCACTCATCCAAATGTGTCATTTTAACCTCCATTGAGAAATTCTTTGATTCATGTCAGTAAGGGACAACCTCATTCATTCTGAGGTTCATATGAAAGCCTGGGAGTCATCTTTGAATTCTCTCTTCCTCTTACACTCAGAATTTGATCTTTCTGTATATGTGACTGCTTAACCTTCAAACTGTCTTAATCAGCATTGCTGTCAGCAGCCCGCTGGTCTCATACAGTCTGGTCTCCATATGCTAGACAAAGCAAATCTTTTAACACCTAAGTCAGACCACATGACTCCTCTGTCCAGAACTTTCTGGTATATGATCATCTCACTCAGAGTAAAATCTAAAGTCTTCACCAGGGCACACAGGGCTCTATTCAAAGCTGCCCACTTCTCCCTGCTCCCATACCTTGTCTGATCTCACTTCCCTTTTTCTCTCCACTCCAGCCCACTGCTCTCCTTCTTGCTTCTCAAACACTTTAAACATATTCCTACCTTCAGGTTTATATCCTTGCTGTTCCTTCTCAGAATATCCTGTTTCCAGATATCCACATGTCTTTCTTTCTAGTTTTGTTCAAGTCTTAATTCAAATGTCACTTCATCAAAGAAAACATCCCTGATCATCCCACCTAAAACCATCCCACTCATTGCTCCTTTTCCCATTTTTCTGCTTTAATTTTCCCCTTATCATATCCTACCACCTGGCACATCATTATTTTGTGTCTGTTGCATACCTCCCCAACCTACCCTAGTATGATGTAAGCTGTAGAAGTCAGGGACTGTATCTGCTCATTCTTTACTGTATCCTTCATTTTAAGAATAATCCCTGTTAGAGCCAGGTGTGGTGGCTCTTGCCTGTAATCCCAGCACTTTGGGAGGCCGAGGCGGGTGGATCGCTTGCACCTGGGAGGCGGAGGTTGCAGTGAGCCAAGATCGTGCCACTGCACTCCAGCCTGGTGACAGAGCAAGACTCCATATCAAAAAAAAAAGAAAAAAAGAAAAAAAAAAAAACAGAATAATCCCTATTACATAGAGGGTGCTTAATAAATATTTGTTGTCAATAAGTGAACATCTGTCAACTTTAAGAAGCTACAGCTTCATAGGACTAGTGTTGTTCTCCATTAGTCCCCAATGCATGGCAGAGTCTGACTCATAAAAGACACTTAAAATATTAAGAGAAGAGTGAATGAACAAACAATTAGGGTATCTTATTGACCACGAGATGAGGATCCTAAAACATGTAGTGAAAGAATCTAGAAATGTGAGGCAGGGTGATCTGATCTGCCACCTATGAAGGTCATTTGGGAAGAACAAGTGAATACCCCATTTTCAGAGACCTGAGATTAGATTCTGGGCTGGAGGATAGACACAGGGTTGAAGGAACATCCACAATCCTGGAAGTCAGAAGTGTGGCAAAGTTGGGCCTGCAGGAGTGAGCACTTGATGCTTTATCCCAGGGCATTAGAGCCTATGAGCTCTCTCTGGCCTCTGTTGAGGATTAACATGAGAAACAGGTAGGAGGAAGTCTCCACTGGAGTGTCAAGGGCTTCCATGCAGCTGGAGAAGCTGAGCAGTGCAGAGGCTGGGAAGGGCAATGTCTGTGCATGAGGCATTTTTGTTTTCTCAGGGAAGTTTTTACTTGGGTGGTCAAGGGGACTGTTAGTCCATGGAGAGTTTCCTGGTTTGAATTGAATGTGGATCCAATTCTTCTAGAGAGGCACTGTGCCTTCCAACATGTTTTATTTCAGTGCAGGCACAACTATAGTGTCACATTTTGCTGACCCACCTGAAATGCAAATAGGAAGAGCCTGCTTTGCTTCAGAGGCTGCCTCCCCTCCTACTCTGCAAGAAGCCAACCAATAATAATTTTACTGAAGACACTAGGTTCCAAGGGACTGAATCTGAAGAGATGTCTTGATATAACGAGGAAAAGTAAATGGAGGGTGCAGGAGATGCCATTCAAATTTAAGAGAACATAAACAATGAATTGTCTGTGCTACGTATCTGAGAGGCAGTGTGATGGGAAGGAAAGAGTGAGCCGGGCACTCCAGATCAAGCCTTACTCCAGAAGCTACAGAATGTGGGGCGTTGAAATGGCACTTAAGATTTCCGAGCCTTTTTGATCCAAAAAATATTGTTTCCTATATACTTCTTAAAACTCGATCAAGAGGTTAATAATATTTGTATAGTATTTTTTGAAATACATGAATTTGTTTATGTTATCTTTTCATTCATTCTACAGAGTAGAAATTAGTGTCATTCTCATTTTATGGAGGAGGAAAGTGAAGATTTAAAAGTTGCAGGAGCCTACCCCAGCCCTGGTGGTATTGTGGCAACCCAGCCACTCAACTGTCCTCCTTTCAGAGTTTTCTACTGTGGAAACCTTGCCCCAGGGAGCATTAACTATATAGAAAATAAACTAACGCCATAAATAACCAGAGAAACCACAAATATCTCTAAATGTGGAACTCTCTAGTAAGAAACTGGGATTGCAGGAATATCTGAATCCTACCCCCTTTCTCAACAATCCCTTTATGAGTCACCTCGGAAAATTCATGCATGAAGATGAAGGAGAAAAGATAAACAAAGGTCAGGATTTTTCTGAGCTAGATTGATGCACCGAAGTCTTAGTAAACTGAACATAAATGGCCCAACTAATAGACTAGAAGGGCTCTCCAATTCTCAATTTTCTTACCAAACCACAGAAGATAGTTGCAAAAGTGTAGAAGAACACACACACACACAGAACACATACACACACAGAGACACAGAGACAGCGAGAGACTTCTAGAGGGGCTTTTGTCCTAAAGAATGGAAGGATAGAGGAGAGATACCCATAGGTAGGTAACATTTCAACAACTGTTTCTCCCATTTAATAGTCAAACTGAGCTCTCCACTGGGCAAGGTTAGGGTGAGGTGAGAATGGCCCCTCAGGTGAAAACTTTCCAGAGGCGTGGATTTTCAGATTTGGGACACCTGCAGGGTCAGCACCTGAGAGTGGGTGCTTCTGGAAATGTTGTACCCTGCGAGCCTCACTTGCATTACCCTAGTCCCAGGTCTGCAGTCAGTATCCTAAAATCAAACTAATTTATTAATTCTGCTCTTAGGGAGGATCTAGGTGCGAAGAGGTGTGGGAACCTGTATCTCCCCACAGTCCACAGCATGGGCCTTCCTATTGCCTTGCATCTGCTGTTCCTCTAGACTCTCAGTCCTTCTCAAACTATGCTGCACCTGGGGATCTTGTTAAATTATATTCTGGTTCAGTAGGTCTTGGGTAGGGCCTAAGATTCTAAATTCTAACAAGCTTCCAGGTAATGTTGATTTGTGATGGTCCACTTACCACTCTGAGCAGCAATGCCTAGAAATGATGGTTCTTCAAATCCAAGTGATAACCCATAGTAATTAATTCATTAACTTAGTCCTGCCATAAAGTTAGAACAAAGCAAGGAGAAACAGAACCTCTGCAGGAAATGGGGGCATTTCTGAGGGTCACTTGAAAGCAGAAACTCAAGAACTTGAATGAATAATAAATACATAAGCTTCTGGATATTTGCAGAAATGTAATAAAGTTGTAAGATTCAGAGGCTTATATGGGTCCACTTAAACCAAGACTATTATGCTTGTTTCATACTGCTTCCATTCCAAATGGCTTATTTCCAGATAGATGAACCTGTCCTCCTGAAAAGTCTAGTCATCTCATAGAAAGACTCAAATGGCAAATTGAAGCTTTTAGGTACTCTCTTGAATCATTTTGTGTTGTGAGAAAAGAATACCTGAAGCTGAATAATTTATAAAGAAAAGAGGTTTCTTTAGCTCACAGTTCTACAGACTATAAGATGCCTGGCACCAACATCTGCTTCTGATGAAAGCCTCAGGCTGCTTCCACTCACAGTACAAGGCAAAGAAAGGCTGGTGTGAACCAATCACATGGTGAGAACTGATCACATGGTGAGAGAGGAGGCAAAAGGGAGGGAGGACAGGTACGAAGCTCTTTTTAACAACCAGTTCACTTGAAAACTAATGAGTGAGAACTCACTCACTTCTCCTCCCACTCCAGGAAAGGCATTAATCTATTCATGAGGAATCTGCCCCCACGACCTGAACACCTCCCGTCAGGCCCCCATCTTCAAAATTAGGATCCAATTTCAACATGAGGTTTAGGGGGACAAACATCCAAACTATAGCAGACACCTTTGCACATGGATCAACTCTGCACAATTCCTGATATCTTATGGGTGCAAATAAAGTGACTCAACATTCATTTAGCTACCATTTTCAAAAGTGTCCATAACATTAAGCACAAAAATTTATACTATTACAGAAATATTTTATATTGCATGTATATCTTCTTATTCAAAATTCCTTATTTTCATATGATGTTGTGCTTGGCAACCTAGAAGGACATACAAACCACACATACACCACACACACACATACACACATGTACAAACACATGCACACACACCCACCACATACACACACCTTATACACCCATACACACACACACCCATACACACACACATATGCACACACATATACCACACACATACACACACCCCACACACAAAAGAATATCTACAGCCAGAGGAAATCCTTGACAAATTGCTAAGACATTTAAAGTTTTTGAAAACGATTTTATATTGACAAATAGGACACAAGAGGATTGAGCAGCTGCTACATAAGAAATATCATGCTAAATATGATAAATCATGTTAGATCAAAAGTATCATTTACTTCTATATCCCCGATTCCCAGGAAAATGTCTCATATAAAGCATGTAGTTCATTTCTATTTTAATGTATATAAATAACTTGTTGGAAAAAAACAGAGAAATGGAAATGCTATGGTAATGATTCCATCTTAAAGCAGTATTTTAGCCAGGATTAAGGGAGGAAAGACCAGGAACAATCTCTACCAGTGGGACCTGGAAAGAGCAGATCAGGGAACAAGTTTGCAAGTAAAGCTTGAACATTTAAGGCAAAACTTTAGTGTTAGTGAAATAAAATTTGGGCAGGAAGTGAGAGAGGAGTCCAATTATTTTGACCAGGCCAGTTTGAAGGGCATCAAGGAAAACCTTCAGAGCAGTCAACATTCCACCGTTCAGTGTTGACACCAGATACAGCAGGCACTAGCCATGGGCAGGAAACCATTCTTGATTCAGCCATTGCTGGCTAAGGCTCCATGCAGACAGCTTAACCTTGCCAAACAGACCTGGAGCTGCTAATTTTCTCCCTTGTGGCTTACCACTATCTATGTTTCCTATATATTTTACCTCCTTGATCCACTAGAACATGGGCTCCATGAGGGCAAGAATGCCTCTTTTATTATACTAGCATCAAGAAAAGTGCCTGGCAATGGAATATTATGCAGCCATAAAAAAGAATTAACTCCTGTAATTTTCAGTAACATGGGTAAGCTTGGAGGACATTATGTTAAGTGAAATAAGCCAGGCATAGAAAGATGAATATTGCACGTTCTCACTCATATATGGGAGCTAGAAAAGTTGATCTCATGGACGTAGAAAGTGGAATGGTGCTTACCAAAGACTGATAGGGGAGGTGATAAAGAGGTCGGTTAGTAGGTACAAAAACATCGTTAGAAAAAATAAATTTTAGGGTTTAATAGCACACTAGGGTGATTATAGTTGATAATAATTTATTGTATATTTCAAAATAGCTAGAAGAGAAGACTTGGAATATTTTCCATACAAAGAAATGATAAATATTTGAGATGATGGATATCTTAGTTACCCTTATTTGATCATTATATATTATATGCATGCATCAAAGTATCACATGAACTTCATAAGTATGCATAGTTATGTATCAACAAAAAGAGTGAAACAAAATAGGTACTCAATAAATATTTATTGCACGAATAAATAAATGAAATAGAAAAAATAATGAATGCATGAATGAACTGAATGGACAGAAGCTTTGTGGGAGGCTTAGAGTACTTAACTTTGAATCAGGAATGATGATGCAGAGTATCAATATATGAAGTCTGGCTTCAGAAGAGATTACAAATAACTGAGAAAACATGGCAGAAACATGAGAAAGGTTAAATAAAGATGGGAGAATTAACTAGCCAAATAATAATTTCAGAAAATGATAAACATTTTTAGTATCTTAAATCATGTCATTTGATTGGGAAATGAATGTAGAAAAAGAAAGGACAGAGGCATATGGAGTGGCCACCACAACATTTTTAGAGATGAGATTTGATAATACTTCTTAAAAAATTTCATGGATTATCAAGATATTTTCCAAAGAGTCAAAATCATGAAGATTAAAACCACAAATGTTTATTGTCTGATAATGCTATCAACCTTGATTTAAAATTTGCATGGAAATGCCATCAAAAAGGTTATCTTAAAAGACATATGTCTGGGCCAGCCTAGCTGAAGAGATACTTGAGATTTATAGATTCTTTAAAGTCATGGCAAACTATTCCAAGATATGAAGAAGCTCAAGACAGAAAGAGAAATGATATCTCAGCAGCACTCTCTCTCTGAGCCCAGGTCTTACTTTTGGCTGCATAGGCATCAAAAGTTATCTAGAAAGTTGCTCAGCTTTGCTCTGTGTAAACACCTTGGGCTAAGTGACCCTCCCACATCTTTGTTTTACATTTATAAGAGAGAGGGTGTGATTAGATTTTGTAGGCAGCAATTGGCAGAAAGTGTGTCAGTTGGTCAGAATTCTAATCAGTCACCTCACAGGCAGTGAAACTGTCTCATGCTCAACCCAAAGATGGGGACTTTCTTTGATAATGCAAAATTCAATTTGCTGTGGCCCCTTACAATGTCTCCTGGCATGTGTGATATCAACTTGGAAGATGGGGTGAATTACTGGGACTTTTTCTTTAAAAAGGCACAGGGAAGCACAAAGACATTATCAATTTATCTTTATGGACAACAATATGTTTTTTAAATAATTTCTTAGTGGCTTCTTACTAAATCCTTCATGTTAAAGATGATCTGTTAAAACTTAAGATGATATAGAAGTCATGTTCATCTAATAGAAGAGAATCATTGTGCATAACTTTCAAGTCATACATAGCTAATGACTACATCATCCTGATGTTTCCCTCATCTATGGACAAGAGAAAGTTTCATTCTTCTAATTAGGAGAAATTGGTCATGAGGACTCAATAAACACAATAATGAAACAAAACTGTTATTGCCCTCTCAGTTCTTCAATGTGAAAGAAATAAAAGATAACTTATTAGGAGCTAACATTGATAGAAATCATTTCAGTACCAAGATACAGAAAAGCAAATATATTAATAATTCCTTAATAAGAATTACACATTGCTAGGAAGTTTGAGAATCCTGTGATTGAATTTTAACATTAAGTTGGTCTGAAATTACACAATAGTACTCAGTCTCATAAAGATAATACTACAATAGTGCTCAGTAGTACAATAGTATTCAATCTCATAATTTCAGACCAACAACCATCAGATTGGTCTAAAATTACACAATAGTACTCAACTCATAAGGATACTAACAGCAAAATTTGGCTATAGAAGAATAGAAATAAGCATGTATGGTTTTGCTGTGACTAGCAATTAATAAGGGATAGTGAAGAAGATACGTACTTTTATCTTTAATTTCTCTAAAACCATTCATACATGTAGACATGTAGAGTTTCACATACATATGCAGCTATTCTTGCATGCCTGCATATATAATCTTTATAATCATTAAAACTATAATTAGCTATAGAAGTTCAGTTTTAACATTAAAGTTTACATTTTGAATTTTAAGAGATAGCAAGTAAAAAGGCATATCAACCTTTTTAAGTTGCCATGAAAAATGAATGAATGTATGAATGAACAACCATTATTCAAAGATAAGTGGCCACAAGTGCGGCCCTCATTGCCACCTGGTGGCAGCATACCCTAATTGAAGAATTAGTGTTTAAGTGGAACTGAGAAGCCTAAACACATAAAGTGACAAAAGTCACATCACATGAGATATATGACACACATGAGATAGTAGAGGGTCACAACCCCTGGTAATTTGAATGCAATGCTGCTATTTTTATTTTCTACCTCAAGTAAAGGGGAGTAACACAACTCCCTGGTCACCATGGAGCATACTTGGGTTCAGGCTGGATTTCCCCATAGGCGATATCTAAGAGCACTCATTTAATGAGCCACAAAGCTATTTCACCCATAAGGTGGCCTGAAGCCTATTCAGTTGCCATATTGACTAAAAATGTTTTTAAGAAGTTTTATTATGTCATTCTATGGGCAGAGTGTAGTGAAAATAACATTGGTTATCTATCTAGACCAGCAGTGTGTTCTAGGGATAACTATCCTTTACTTCTCAAAATTCTCTGTAGTTCAATGAATTTGTGCACAAAATTATTTACAAAAGATTATTTTATGAAATCAATCTCAACACCCAGGCCACAATTCAGACCAATTGTACTAAAGTCTTTGGGAATGAAAATAGGCATTGATATTTTTGTTAACGTTCCGATGACCAGTCAGTGTTGAAATCATTGAACTGGAGTAAGAGAAGGTTGAAATATAGGCCAAGGAAAGATAATTTTCCTATTTAAAATTAAGCAAATTTGTAGCAACGATCAATATACAATCCAAGCATATATAAAATATACAAAACAAAAAAATGCCATCAGCGTCTATCCTTCAGTAATGAAAAATTACTCTTTCCGTTACTGAAGAGCAATGGAAAGTAAACTAGCTTTAGCTGATAGCTTACTGTAGAGGAGCTTTCTATTTATATTTCATGTAAGCACAATGTATTTAAACTTCCCCCACATCCTTACCCATATGGTAAGCAGACTGTATTATCCCTGTGCCCCTTACCGTTTCAGAAACTGAAGCAAAAATTGATCAATTAGCACAAGATCGTGCAAGTTTTAAATAGCATAGCATGGATTTAAACTTGACTGTGTGACTCTGAATCTTCGGTGATGCCTTGCTGAATTCAAATTGTTTGAGAAACAGAATAGCAGCCATCAGACATCCAAGGATCTCCCTTGATCCATGAACTGGATTCAAGAACTGGAGTAAAGAGATACTTTACTTCTTTTCCAGCCTTACAAACCGCTAAGGCCAAGGGCCAAAGCCTTAACAGTTGCACTCTACCCTGATTCTAAGCTTGCAGTTGTAATTGATTCAGCAGTAGGAATTTTCACTAGTACTTTACAGGTTTAGAGACAGAAACTCCGTTCAGTGATGCATCTGACTTTCCCTGTGTGTTTTCTCCTTGTTTACCCGCTGGCCAAGTAAAAGAAACCTACTTCAAATGCAAAAAAGGTAGAAGGTCACCTGATTAGAATTTAAATGAGTCAAAGGCAAATTTTCAGTGGAAAATCTTGGTAGAAATAATGACTTTTTCAGCCATAAAACAGACTACCCCAGTAGTTTCAAACTGAGGTCAGTCATGGTATCTGGTTCATAGTGTCCTCTACTTTGGACTTCCCCCAGGCACCTGAGCTGTTTCAGTTTTGCCTTCTGGGTATCTTCATGATTTAATCAATCAAATAGTAAAATAAGATTTACTCAGCTTCTACTTATATGTGCTTAATGTAGGTCCCTTCCACCATAAGTTTACGCCTGGTGAAGAGAAAAAAAAAGAATATATGCACATGTGTAAGTCTATTAATGCCACTTCTGAGCTCAAAATCTCTACAATGACTTTCTCTTGCTTTTAAAGATAAAATTGAACTCACAGCCAAGCATGCTAGCTCATACCTATAATCCAAACACTTTGGAAGGCTGAGGCAGGAGGATTGTTTGAGCCCAGAAGGTTGAGACCAGCCTGAGCAACATGGTAAGACCCTGTTTGTATAAAAAATAAAAAAAGTTAGCTGGGTATGATCATGCACACCTGTAGTCCCAGCTAGTCAGGAGGCTGATTGCTTGAGCCCAGGAGGTCGAGCCTGAAGTGAGCTTTAATTGTGCCACTGCATGACTGCAGGCTAGGCAATAAAGAAAGACTTTGTTCCAAACGACAACCAAAAGATGAGGTTTTTGACAGATTCTAAGACACTGCCTTTTGACTTGGGCCTTGCCTAACCCTCTGAAGTCTTCTATCTCATCATTTTTTGTTCAGTTCCCTAAAAGTTTATTCTTCCCTCCTCAGGACCTTTGCATATATCTTTCCCTCTTCCTAGAATTCAGTCCCAGCTTCCATACTTCTATCAGGGTATCAATAACTGACTGCCATGTAACATGCCAACCCCAAACTCAATATCTTATAACCATAGCTGTCTTATTAGCTCATGGTTCTATGGCCTGCAATTTGGGCTTAGATCAGCAGGATGGTTCTTCTGTTATTGCCTGGAATCACTTTTACTGCTGCAGGTATTTGGCATCTGTACTGGAGCTGAATGATCTAAGATGGCCTCCCACACAGTTGCTGCAGGCTGTCAACTGGTTGGACTCAGGGAACTCAGCTGGAACAGTTTTTCTCTTTTCTACCAGCCTCTCACCCTCTAGTAGACTAGACTAGACTTCTTCAATTGGCAGTCTCAAAACGATGTTCCAAGGGAGCAAGGGCAGAAACTTCCACTTTATCTGTTGGACACTGCAAGTCAAAGGCCAGTCCAGATTTAATGCATAGGGAAAGCAATTCTACCTCTTGTTGGATAAGCTGGTCATCTTTTATCTACCACACCTAGCTAACTATTGCTGACACTTCAGATGTCAGTTCCCACATCTCTTCTATAGGAGAACATTACTCTGAATCATCAGATATGATAAAATCCTATTACATGCTCTCAAATAACCCTGTTCATTTTCCTTGCAGCATTGATTTCATTTTTTAAGCAAATTTTTGTGTAGTTATTTGATTAAATCTGATTTCCCTCCTGAACTGTGAGCTCCATGAAGGCAGGGACAAGGTCTGTATCTTCAGTGTCTACCGCAAAGGCGGGCCCAGCATCAGGATTCCATAAGTGCTTGTTGACTGAACACATGAATGTGAAACTAAGCTGGGAGGAAAGTGGTTTAGAAAGTTAATCTACCACTTCCTAGTTGTGGGACCTTCATTAAGTTACATAACCACTTTACTATTCAGCTTTCACATAAGCAAGCTGAGCGTATTCACACATAGTAGGTGCCAATAAATGCCCTTGAAAGCAGTATGAGGTTAATCACTTAATATTGAATGCAAATTGTATATTTTATCTTCATACGTTTTTGGTGCATGAGAAATCACAGAAAAACAGGAAATTGTTAACTCCTACGTTGATTAACATTGGCACATTTATAAACACTGTTCTAACTACTCTTGTATCATTGTATTAGTCCATTTTCACACTGCTGATAAAGACATACCTGAAATGGGGCAATTTACAAAAGAAAGACATTTAATTGGACTTACAGTTTCACATGGCTGGGGAAGCCTCACAATCATGGCAGAAGGCAAGGAGGAGCAAGTCATGTCTTACATGGATGGCAGCAGGCAAAGAGAGAGAATTTGTGCAGGGGATCTCCTCTTTTTACAACTATCAGATCTCATGAGACTTATTCACCATCACAAGAACAGCATGACAAAGACTTGCCCCATGATTCAATTGCCTCCCCCCAGGTTCCTCCCACAACAGGTGGGAATTCAAGATGAGATTTGGGTGGAGACACAGCCAAACCGTATCAGTCATGTATGTATAAACAGGGGCAGAGCAAAGTAATGTATAAATTCAATGCTACTCCCATCAAGCTACCATTGACTTTTTTTGCAGAATTAGAAAAATGTACTGTAAATCTCATCTGGAACCAAAAAAGAGCCCATATAGCCAAGACAATCCTAAGCAAAAAGAACAAAGCTGGAGGCATCATGCTACCCAGCTTCAAACTATACTACAAGGATACAGTAACCAAAACAGCATGATACTGGTACCAAAACAGATATATAGACCATGGAACAGAACAGAGCCCTCAGAAATAACACTACACACCTACAACCATCTGACCTTTGACAAACCTGACAAAACAAGCAATGGGGAAAGGACTTTCTATTTAATAAATGGTGGTGGAAAAAGTGGCTAGTCATATGCAGTAAACAGAAACTGAACCCCTTCCTTACACCTTATACAAAAATTAACTCAAGATGGATAAAAGACTTGAATGTAAAACCCCAAACCATAAAAACCCTAGAAGAAAACCTAGGCAGTACCATGCAGGACACAGGCATGGGCAAAGACTTCATGACTAAAGCATCAAAAGCAATGGCAACAAAAGCCAAAATTGACAAATGGGATCTAATTAAACTAAAGAGCTTCTGCACAGCAAAAGAAATTATCATCATAGTGAACAGGCAACCTACAGAATGGGTAAAAATTTTTGCAGTCTACCCATCTGACAAAGGTTTAATATCCAGAATGTACAAGGAACTGAAAACAAATTTACAAGAAGAAAACAACCCCATCAAAAAATAGGAAAAGAATATGAACAGATTCTTCTCAAAATAAGACATTTATGTGGCCAGCAAACATATGAAAGAAAGCTCATCATCACTGGTCATTAGAAAAATGCAAATCAGAACCACAATGAGATACCATCTCACACCAGTTGGAATGGTGATTATTAAGAAGTTAGGAAACACAGATGTCAGTGATGCTGTGGAGAAATAGGAACACTTTTACACTGTTGGTGGGAGGGTAAATCAACCATTGTGAAAGACAGTGTGGTGATTCCTCAAGCATCTAGAACCAGGAATACCATTTGACCCAGCAATCCCATTACTGGATATATACCCAAAGGATTATAAATCATTCTACTATAAAGACACATGCACACGTATGCTTATTGCAACACTAATTACAATAGCAAAGACTTGGAACCAACCCAAATGCCCATTAATGATAGACTGGATAAAGAAAACATGACATATGGTGTATACCATGGAATACTATGCAGCCATAAAAAAGAATGGGTTCATGTACTTTACAGGGACACAGATGAAGCTGCAAGCCATAATTCTCAGCCAGCTAACACAGGAACAGAAAACCAAACACTGTGTGTTCTCACTCATAAGTGGGAGTTGAACAATGAGAATACAAGGACAATGGGAAGGGAAGATCACACACTGGGGCCTGTCAAAGGGTGAGGCCTAAGGGGAGGGAGGGCATTACAACAAATACCTAATGCATGTGGGGCTTCAAACCTAGATGATGGGTTGATAGGTGCAGCAAACCACCATGGCACGTGTAACAAACCTGCAGTTCTGCACATGTATCCCAGAACTTAAAATAATAATAATAAAAACAGGACAGAGGTAAAAAAAAAAAAAAAGAGCCTCAGGTCAGCCACCAACAGTCTTTGTAACCCTCAGGTGGCACATGTCTTTTTTTCTCATCGGTGGAGAAAATTTCCAGGGCTAATCTATCTTGCTAAAAATACCCATGATTTGTCAGTTAATCCCCTGATATTTTTTGTGCTGGAAAATCTGTCAGAATGACCAAAAAGCCTTACATTCTACAGTCTATGGGAAACAAAACCACTGGGGTAGACTGAAATGAAATACAGTCATTAGTAGTAAGTTTGAGGTTGACTGCTCTTTAAAAAAAGAAACAGTTTTTTTCCTTCTGTTTTTCCAGTAGTGTCACTCTTCAGGGGCCCCTCTTTACTTTGTACTCTTTGACAGTCAGAAATATTTCCGATTTCCTGCTATTGTGTTTGAAATATGGATTTCACATATTTGGGGTAATCACTTCATCAGTGAAGTTGGCCCTCGTAAGTTAAAAACACTCAAATTTTAGAAACTCAATGTTCTGTGGGTTACAAATGACTGCCCACCATGCTGTTGCACTGGGGCAGATACCTTTAGTAATTTCTGAAATACGAAGTACTATTTTTTCTTTAGTGCATTCTCTCTCTTTAATTTCTCCATCCTGTGATATGTCTGTCCAAAGGACTTCCCAAAAAGCACTGTGTGGCGGAAAAGGTTTTCAAAATGCATGAAAGAATTACAGCAAAGAGAAATGACTCACGCTAAAGTTTTTTAAATATCTCTGGAATATGGCTAGGGACTATTACTATGGCTTACATGTGTAATTTCAGCATTTTGGGAGGCCAAGGCAGGCAGATCCCTTAAGTCTAGGAGTTTGAGACCAGCTTGGGCAATGTGGCAAAACCCCATCGCTGCAAAAAATACAAAATAATTATCCGGGTGTGGTGGTGCACACCTGTGGTCCCAGCTATTCATGGAGGCTAAGCAGGGAGGATCACCTGAGTCCAGGAGGCGGAGGCTGCAGTGAGCTGAGTTCATGCCACTGCACCCCAGCCTGGGAAGCAGCGCGATTCTGTGTCTCAAAAAAAAAAAAAAAAAAAAAAATCTCTGGACTATAAACTCTCATGAATCTAGCATTATTTGGATCAGAAATGTATTTGTAGGATAGACTGTGGTGACAAATAGATCAAATTTGGGATGCCTCAACACAAGAAATATTTTTATGTGTCATTATGTAACAGCCCAGGGAGGCTGCAAAGAGAGTGTATGTTGCAGGCAAGAAATTTTGCTCTGCAGTCATTCAGGAATTGAAGCTGATAGTGATTCTGCCATTTTGAACATGTGGCATTACTGTCTGTCTGGAGGGTGCCATCACAGTCACCTAGAAGGGGAAAGGACACAGATAAACACATATGGAGTGGCCACATCACATCCATTCACATTCCACTGCCCAAAGCTCATGGCCACAGTTAACTGCAAGAGAAGCTAGGAAATGCCATGTCTATATATACAAAGGAAGAAGTGGAAGGTGGACTTTGGTAAACTGTATTTCACGTAAGAAAAATTAGGCCAGGCGTGGTGGCTCATGCCTGTAATCCCAGCACTTTGGGAGACTGAGGAGAATGGAACAATTGAGGTCAGGAGTTCAAGACTAGCCTGACCAACATGGTGAAACCCTGAATCTCCTAAAACTACAAAATTAGCCTGGCATGGTGGTGCATGCCTGTAGTCCCAGCTACTGGGGAGACCGAGGCAGGAGAATTGCTTGAACCCGGGAGGCGGAGGTTGCATTGAGCCAAGATTGTTCCATTGCAATCCAGCCTGGGCAACAAGAGTGAAACTTTGTCAAGAAAGAGAGAAAGAGAGAGAGGAAGAGAGGGAGAGAGAGAGAAGAAAGGAAAGGAGAGGAGAGGAGAGGAGAGGAGAGGGAGGGAGGGAAGGAAGGAGGGAAGGAAGGAAGGAAGGAAGGAAGGAAGGAAGGAAGGAAGGAAGGAAGGAAGGAAGGAAGGAAGGAAGGAAGGAAGGAAGGGGAAAGAAAGAGAAAGAAAGAAGGAAGGAAGGAAGGAAGGCTCTCTGAATTTCTTTCTTCATCTCTAAAATGGGGATAATACTAATATCAACCTCGTTGATACGTATTAAATGTAGTTGACTTCATATATGTAAAGAACTTAGCATAATGAACATGTCTGAATTATTGTTCTATAACCTTACCTTCCATGATTCTATCTAATACACATCCCAACTCAGTGTTACACAATGTCAATGACAGAAACATAATCAGCAAGAATAACAATCACTTATGCAGTGCTTCCTATGTGCAAGAAACTGTGAGATTATGAATGTTTGTTGTTTTAAACCACTAAAGTTTAGGGTGGTTTGTTACATAGTAGCAGATAAGGTGGTAAGAGGTTATGTCTACTCTGTTTAGCTATTCTGGGCCTAGTTTCTTGCAGTCTCTGGTGTTTCATCAGTAAAATAATGATAATTCCCTTTTTATCCATTTGTTAGAATTACATTAAAGTATCACCTTAAACTAAGACATGTGATGCAAGGGATATGAAAGTGTTTCACTCAATGCCCAGCACATAGAAGGTATTCAGTAAATATTTCCATAATACTTCTGCTGCAACAAATCACTGCAGTTCTCTCCTCACTAGCAGCTTGGATTTCTAGCAATCAAGAGAGTTTCTTTAATGAATTCTTACACACAATTATAAGATCCTATATAGGTTGCTATCCAAGAAAATTAAGGAAAAATTAATTTCTACACTAATGCTCAGCATGCCTGAACAGCTTACAAAGGAAGCCCTTTCCACGTCTCCGTGTCACACTCCAGGATTTTAATGTCCCATTTCTGAGAAACCATTCCAAACTGCAGTAAATGCAGTCCAAATGTATAAGGACTTGGTACATTGGTAACAAAGCAGATGCAAGAAAAATATGCAAACTCAGGAAAAATGCAAATTAGAAACAGTAAGTGATTTCACATGGTCATGAAATACCCCAGGGAGTGCACCAGGTCAGTGATTTATTAAGAGAACTTTCAGAAGCAAGTGCACAACCCCAAGTGCTCTGTGGGTTTCTATTAAGACCCCACTTTTACAACTGGGAGAGACTAGATTCTGTGGGGCCTTTAATTATCTGTTCTTAAAAACCTAAATAATAAACATTGCAAGGACTCAGCCAGTTCATAATTATCTTCACGACAGTGACCCTCTTGGGGTTTTGCTGATTGGTCCTTACTTGGAAGGTGTAAATAGAGTAGGCAAGGAGGAAAAACAAAGCATAAAAGAGGCAGTGCATCTCTCTGCTTGAGGAAAACTCACTTTGGACAGCATCTCGAATGCTATCAGGGAAGCTAGAGTGTTCTCCTGTTCTTTGCTGTCCTTGCCAGTGTCTCCTCCTGAACTCACATCAGAAGTATGCCTTCAAAGTGAAAATGCAACAATAGTAATATGAATAATAATGAGTGAAGTGTATTAAGCACTTTTGTGCCAGCACTGTTCTCAGACAGGCAGACAGACACACACACACAAATAAATATGTATATAACCACAAATGCTCCTCAACTTACAATGGGGTTATGTCCCAATAAATGCATCACACACACACACACACATCCATTAACTATATTTCACAAATGAGGAACAGAAAAGTTACTAACTTGACCAAAGTCTAACAGTAAGAAGGTGATACCAAGGTTCTAACCCAGGCACTCCAATTCTAAGGTCAACTCTGTTAGTGTTATCTAAAAAAGAAAATTGATAATAAATTATCCACAAGAAAATTTTACAACCCAAGTTTTTCATACTCTTTAAAAAGACATTTTTTTCACATGTACTCTCATATTCTATGATTAGTCCTAGTCATTCTCACTTCACAGCTAGAGAAACTAAGACCAGAGGAGCTTCCAGATCTTGGCTAGTACCACTCAATGAGTGGCAGGACCAGAACACTGTACTGATCATGCAAACTTCACCACATAACAGCTTGTGATATTGAGTGAGTTGTTTCATCTATATGACCCCTCAAAACCAATTTATTAATCTAGAAAGTGGGAATAATAACAATTTCTATGGAATAGGTTATTGGAGCACAAAATAAAGTTGTATGTATAAAGCATTTAGCACAGTTCATGGTGCATAACAGATCTGTAGTAAATATTTGTTATAATTATCAGCAAATCATCTCCCTTGTTACTGCCATTGATTCTCCTTTTTACATTATTGGAAAGAAATTTCTCAACTGATTTTCAGTTGAATACAGTATTAGATTATTCCTTAACTGAGTTTCAGTATTTTAAATGTGTACTCCCTACTCAAAACTACCTCCGAAATCATGCCTGTAATCCCAGCACTCTGGGAGGCCGAAGCAGGTGGATCATGAGGTCGGGAGATCCAGACCATCCTGGCTAACACAGTGAAACCCAGTCTCTACAAAAAATACAAAAATTTAGCCAGGCGTGGTGGCGGGCGCCTATAGTCCCAGCTATTTGGGAGGCTGAAGCAGGAGAATGGTGTGAACCCGGGAGGCGGGGCTTGCAGTGAACTGAGATTATGCCACTGCACTACGGCCTAGGCAACAGAGTGAGACTCCGTCTCAAAAAAATAAACAAACAAAAAAACTACCTACTAAGAAGAAGTTCTTCAATGCTTAGACTTTCAACAAAGAAAAACTGTGCTCTAACAGGAAGCTGGTGACGTAGAAAGGTAAAATTTCACTTCACAGTCGCCTTTCTTTCCCTCATGGTGGACACTGAGTGATTTGTGCGTGTGCACATTTTTCTATGCATTATTCAAAATTAAAATTCCTTAGAGGGAACCACTGAAAGCCAGTTATTTAAAAAACCTAAAAAATGACATCTTGAAGAGTTCTTTGGCACTCATTCATCAAACTTAGCAATGATTTAACTGTAATTCTTTATTCAGATTCATCTCCCACAAAATAAAAATGCCATAAAGCTTTACAGCACTGTATTGTAATGAATAGAGAAACTAAAGAAAAAGTAAGATGAGCAAGTGAAAGGAAAACCCCAAAATGAGCCCATCCTGGCATCTTTCTAAAAAGAAAGAAACAAACAAACAGCAGCCCCTCCTCTCAGCTCTTTGGAAAGAAATATTTAATCTTGACAATATCTGCACTTCGTAGTTGATTCATAGCATGACCTATCTCAAACAATTTAAGATTCAAATGAAGTTTGCAATTAATCTTTCTATATCACTTTGCAAAACATTCTCGTAACCTCATCCAGCCCTTTTACAAATCAATCCTGTGAGATGAACATCACTGTGTTCCCATTTTACAGAGGAAGGCACTGAGCCACAGAGAGTTCATATACTTATGATCAACAAATTAAGATCAGTAATGATACTGTCTTCCTTCTCCAAATATCCTGTTCTTTATTATGAGTACCTAAAGAGTATTACAAATTAATTATAACTCAACAGTAGTAAGTAAATGTCCTCATGTGAAATCCACGGTTTAAAACTTAAGGTTATCTATTTATCAAATAAATTAAATCCTACTCACTTAACAATATTCATTGAGCTCATTCTGTAAACAAACATTAGGCCAGGGGCAGATATGAAATATGAGGTTCAATCTGTGATCACAGAATGAAATATACAATTTAGAGAGAGAAAAATACGCATGATGACAAATAAATAATGTATGAAAATTAGTCACTATTTTAGGTCAACTTTTTCTAAGCTGTAAGCTGGCTTCCTACTTCTGCCAGGTGTTAATAATTGTTTTAAAAAGTGGAGCAAGAAGAGTACTTCATGGCGGGAAGATATTCATTGAGGACATAAGCATCTTCCTCTTGGAAATTAACAATGCATAGTGGCCTATTTCAAGTTTTGAAAGCCCTGCAAACAATAAAAACCTGATTAGTTTTTATTGAATCAGTATCTCTTAAACACTTTTTCATGAAACAAGGTTACTCACAAATCTTGTTGAGGAACTAATGTCCTAGGAAAGTGGTTTTCAAGCTTGAGCATGTACATAAGTATGATTGGAAAGGTTGCTAAAATACAGATGTATGGGCTCCACTCCAGAAATTCTGATTCAAGTGGTCTCATTTGTCATTTGAGAACTTGCATTTTAGTGAAATTCCTAGCTGATCTGATGTTTCAGGACTGAGAACTGAATTTGAGTAGTATCTCTACAGAACAGTTTTTAAAATGTTCTCCTGGAGTAGGATAGTTAGACTTAACAAAAATATAATACACTCAGGTGATGGACACCCTTAGTGTCCTGATTGGATCACTACACGTTATGTACATGTAACCGATTTTCTCAAGTACCCCATAAATTTGCACAAATAAATAAATAAAATTATACGTTTCTCAATTAAAAAAATAAAATAAATGCTCCTCTAGAATGTTAGAATCTTTCTAATTTTTTGTAATAGTCATAAATACATATAAATATTCTCATCATTACATGCATATAGTTACATTCCTTTATGTGATGCACCAGAAAGAATATCCATTATAAGACGGAAAGAATGAAGAGAAGAAGGCATTGTTTAAAAGACCTATTATGAGAATAACTCAAATTCTATGTCTACCATTATTAAACTGTGTGACTTAGAGCAGGGATCGGAAGGCGTTTTTTTTTGTTTGTTTTTGTTTTATACTTTATGTTCTAGGGTCTATGTGCACAATGCACAGGCTTGTTACATACGTATACATGTGCCATCCTGGTGTGCTGCACCCATTAACTCGTCATTTACAGTAGATATATCTCCTAATGCTATCCCTCCACGCTCCCCCCACCCCACAACAGGCCCCAGTGTGTGATGTTCCCCTTCCTGTGTCCAAGTGTTCTCATTGTTCAATTCCCACCTATGAGTGAGAACA
>NW_012114821.1:18236978-18237637 GCF_000951035.1 Colobus angolensis palliatus | reverse complement strand
AGGCTTTGGTATCAGGATGATGTTGGCCTCATAAAATGAGTTAGGGAGGATTCCCTCTTTTTGTATTGATTGGAATAGTTTCAAAAGGAATGGTACCGGCTCCCCCTTGTACCTCTGGTAGAATTCAACTGTGAATCCATCTGGTCCTGGACTTTTTTTGGTTGGTAGGCTATTAACTATTGCTTCAATTTCAGAGCCTGTTATTGGTCTATTCAGGGATTCAATTTCTCTCTGGTTTAGTCTTGGGAGAGTGTATGTGTCCAGGAATTTATCCATTTCTTCTAGATGTTTTAGTTTATTTGCATAGAAATGTTTATAGTATTATCTGATGGTAGTTTGTATTTCTGTGGGGTCGGTGGTAATATCCCTTCATCATTTTTTATATTGTCTAGTTGATTCTTCTCTCTTTTCTTCTTTATTAGTCTTGCTAGCAGCCTATCAATTCTGTTGATCTTTTCAAAAAACCAGCTCCTTGATTCATTGATTTTTTTGAAGGGTTCTTGTGTCTCTGTCTCCTTCAGTTCTGCTCTGATCTTCGTTATTTCTTGCCTTCTGCTAGCTTTCGAATGTGTTTGCTCTTGCTTCTCTAGTTCTTTTAATTGTGATGCTAGGGTGTCAATTTTAGATCTTTCCTGCTTTCTCTTGTGGGCATTTAGTGC
>NW_012114821.1:18231260-18232417 GCF_000951035.1 Colobus angolensis palliatus | reverse complement strand
ACGAGTATCTTTGTGGCGTTCTCTGTATTTCCTGAATTTGAATGTTGGCCTGCCTTGCTAGGTTGGGGAAGTTCTCCTGGATAATATCCTGCAAAGTGTTTTCCAACTTGGTTGCATTCTCCCCATCACTTTCAGGTACACCAATCAGACGTAGATTTGGTCTTTTCACATAATCCCACATTTCTTGGAGACTTTGTTCATTTCTCTTTGCTCTTTTTTCTTTAGACTTCTCTTCTTGCTTCATTTCATTCGTTTGATCTTCAGTCACTGATACCCTTTCTTCCAGTTGATCGAGTCAGTGACTGAAGCTTGTGTATTTGTCACATAGTTCTTGTGTAATGGTTTTCATCTCTTTCAGGTCATTTATGGACTTCTTGCATTGGTTATTCTAGTTATTCATTCGTCAAATCTTTTTTCAAGGTTTTTAGTTTCTTTGCGCTGGGTTCGTAATTCCTCCTTTAGCTCTGAGAAGTTTGATCATCAGAAGCCTTCTTCTCTCAACTAGCCAAAGTCATTCTCCATTCAGCTTTGTTCGATTGCTGGTGATGAGCTGCGTTCCTTTGGAGGGGGAGAGGTGCTCTGATTTTTAGAATTTTCAGCTTTTCTGAACTGCTTTTTCCCCATTTTTGTGGTTTTATCTACCTTTGGTCTTTGATGATGGTAACTTACAGATGGGGTTTTTGGGTGGATGTCCTTTCTGTTTGTTAGTTTTCCTTCTAACAGTCAAGACCCTCAGCTTCAGGTCTGTTGGAGTTTGCCTGCGGTCCACTCCAGACGCTGTTTGTCTGGGTATCAGCAGCGAAGGCTGCAGAAGAGAGAATATTGCTGAACAGTAAGTGTTGCTGTCTGATTATTGCTCTGGAAGCTTCGTCTCAGAGGTATACCCAGCCGTGTGAGGTGTGAGGTGTCAGTCTGCCCCTAGTGGCGGATGTCTCCCAATTAGGCTACTCGGGGGTCAGGGACCCACTTGAGCAGACAGTCTGTCCATTCTCGGATCTCAAACTCTGTACTGGGAAAACTACTACTCTCTTCAAAGATGTCAGACAGGGACATTTACATCTGCAGAGGTTTCTGCTGCCTTTTATTTGGCTATGCCCTGTCCCCAGAGGTGGAGTCTACAGAGGCAGGCAGGCCTCCTTGAGCTGTGGTGGGCTCCA
>NW_012114821.1:18230315-18230630 GCF_000951035.1 Colobus angolensis palliatus | reverse complement strand
CAGAGGTTTCTGCTGCCTTTTATTTGGCTATGCCCTGTCCCCAGAGGTGGAGTCTACAGAGGCAGGCAGGCCTCCTTGAGCTGTGGTGGGCTCCACCCAGTTTGAGCTTCTGGCTGCTTTGTTTACCTACTTAAGCCTCAGCAATGGTGGGTGCCCCTCCCCCAGTCTCTCTGCCGCCTTGCAGTTAGATATCAGACTGCTGTGCTAGCAATGAGGGAGGCTCCGTGGGCGTGGGACCCTCTGAGCCAGGCACGGGACATAATCTCCTGGTGTGCCCTTTGCTAAGACCCTTGGTAAAGCGCAGTATTAGGGTGG